>NC_073273.2:28978636-29281666 GCF_029289425.2 Pan paniscus | reverse complement strand
CAGTCCCCAGGGAGGCTCCCAACTAGGTCATGGCCTAGTAGATCTGTGAGGAGAGGATCACTGTCCTCCAGACTCCAGAATGGTAGATCTAGCTACAGCCTGCATCTTGCAGCTTGAAAAGCCAGAGGCACAGAATGCCAGCCCATGAGAGCAGCTGTGGGGGCTGAACCATGCAAAGTCACAAGGTAGAATCTTCCCAAGGCATTAGTGTTCCCTGGAAATGGGACACAGAATCAAAAATAATTATTTTGGAGCCTTACAATTCAATAACTGCCCTTCTGGGTTTCAGACTTTCATGGGTCCTGTGGCACCTTTCTTTTGGCTGATTTCTTCCTTTTAGAATAGGAGTGTTTACCCAATGCCTCTGCCTCATTTGTATCTTGGAAGAACTTAACTTGTTTTTTTATTTTACGGGCTTATAGGAGGAAGAAATTAGCTTTGTCTTAGATGAGACTTTTGACTTTTGAGTTAACGCTGAAATTAGTTAATGGGGATTATTGGGAATTCATGATTGTATTTTGAAATATGAAAGGATATGAGATTTGGAATGGCCATGGGCAAAATGATACAGTTTGGATGTGTATTCCCACCAAAATCTTATATTGAAATATAATCCTCAATATTGGAAGTGGGCCTAGAGTGGAGGTGATCGAATCATGAGGGCAAGATTTACATGAACAGTTTGGCATCATTTACTTTGGTGCCATTCCCACAATAGTAAGTTTTCATGACAGCTGGTTATCTACAAATGTGTGTTGCTCTTCCCCCCTGCCCTCGCACTTACCATGTGATGTGCAAACCCCAGATTTATTTGTCACCTTGTCAGTTGTCAGAGGCTTCCCCAGAAGCAGAAGCCAGCACCATGCTTTCTGTACAGCCTGTAGAAACATGAACTGATTAAACCTATTTTCTTTATAAATAAACCAGTCACTAATTACTTTTTATAGCTATATGAGAATGGCCTAATACATCCACAAAAACTATTAGAAGTAATAACTTGAGTAAATTTGCAGAATACAAAATCAACGTACACAAATCAGTAGGATTTCTATATGTCAATACTCAACAAACTGAAAAAGAATTCAAAAATGTAATACTATTTGCAGTGGCCACAAATAAAACAAAATGTGTGGGAATTTACCAAATAAATAAAAGTTCTCAACAATTCAAACTGTAAAACACTGATAAAAGAAATGAAAAACGACCCAAAAATTGGAAAGATATTTTTATGTTCACAGATTGGAAGAATCAGTATTTTTAAAACACCTCCATACAATCCATAGCAATCTATATATTTCATGCCATCTCTATCAAAATAACAGTCCAGGGACAGTGGTTCATGCCTGCAATCCCAGCACTTTGGGAGGCCAAATTTGGTGGATCACGAGGTCAGGAGTTCAAGACCAGCTTGGCCAACTTGGTGAAACCCACCTGTACTAAAAATAGAAAAAAATTAGCCAGGTATGGTGGTGGGTACCTGTAATCCCAGCTACTCAGGAGGCTGAGGCAAAGCATCGCTTGAACTCAGGAGGTGGAGGTTGCGGTGTGCCGAGATCACATCACTGCACTCCAGTCTAGGTGACAGAGCAAGACTCCATCTAAAAAAAATAATAATAATAAAAAGAAGAAGAAGAAGAAGAAGAAGAAGAAGAAGAAGAAGAAGAAGAAGAAGAAGAAGAAGAAGAAGAAGACATTCCTTACAGATATAGAAAAAAAATTCTGAAATTTTTATGGAAACATCACAAAACACCATAATAGTCAAAGCTATGCTGAGTATATAAAACAAAACTGGAGGAATTCCATTACCTGGTTTTAAATTATACTACTAAGTTATAGTAATTAAAACAACATGATACTAGCATAAAAACAGATGTAAAGACAGATGGAATGAAGTAGAGACCTTAGAAACAAACTCATACAGCTAAATTAATTTTCAACAAAAGTGCCAAGAACATACAATAAAAAATAAGACAGTTTTTGTAATAAATAGGGGAGGGAAAACTGGCATTTTGTATGAGGGACAAACATTCAGACCCTCATAGCAGTGTTCTGGAATCCTATGTGAGGGACAAACATTCGGACCACAGCAGGAGTGTTCTGGAATCCCCTTTGAGGAATAAACATTCAGACCCTCATAGCAGTGTTCTGGAACCCTATGTCACAAACATTTAGAACCCAGCAGCAGTGTTCTGGAATCCTATGCGAGGGACAAACATTCAGACCCTCGTAGCAGTGTTCTGGAATCCTATGGGAGGGACAGCTAAATTAATTTTCAACAAAAGTGCCAAGAACATACAATAAAAAATGAGACAGTTTTTGTAATAAATAGGGCTGGGAAAACTGGCAAACCATAGGCAGAAGAATAAAACTAGAATCTTATTTCTTGCCACTTAAAAAATCAAATTAAAATGAATTAAAGACTTAAACCTAATGCCTCAAACCATCAAACTTTTACAGGAAAACATTGGGAAAACTCTTTAGGGCATTGGTTTGGGCAAAAACTCCTTAAATAATGCCCCAGAAGCACAGACAACCAAAACAAACGTGGACAAATGGGATTACAGGAAGTCAGAAAGCCTTTTTAATGTGAAGGAAACAAGAAACAAAGTGAAGAGAAAATCCACAGAATGGGAGAAAGTATTTGTAAATTATCCATCTGAAAAGCAATTAATAGCTACATGATATGGTTAGGATTTGTGTCCCCACCTAAATCTCATATTGCATTTTAATCCCCATATGTTGAGGGAGAGACTTGTTAGAAGGTGATTGAATCATGGGGGTGGTTTCCCCCATGCTGTTCTTCTGATAATGAGTGATTTCTCATGAGATCTGATGGTTTTATAAGGGACTTTCCCCCCTTTGCTTCACATACATGCTCTCTGGCCTGCTGTCATTTAAGAGGTGACTACTTCCCCATGTGCCATTATTGTAAGTTTCCTGAGGCCTCCCCGGCCATGTGGAACTGTGAGTCGATTAAACCCATTTCCTTTATAAATTACCCAGTCTTGCCAGGTGCCGTGGCTCATGCCTGTAATCTCACAACTTTTGGAGGCTGAGGCCGGTGGATCTCGAGGTCAGGAGTTCAAGATCAGCCTGGCCAAGATGGTGAAACCCCATCTCTACTAAAAATACAATAATTAGCCAGGCATGGTGGCAGGTGCCTGTAATCCCAGCTACTCAGGAGGCTGAGGCAGAGAATTGCTTGAATCAGGAGGTGGAGGTTGCAGTGAGCCGAGATTGCACCACTGCACTTCAGCCTGGGTAAAAGATCAAGACTTCATCTTAGTAAATAAATACGTAACACAATCTCAGGTATTTTTTATAGGAGTGCAGAAACAGACTAATACACTACAATATATTGAGTTCAAAAAGTTCCATAGAAAAAAGTAACAACCCAAATAAAGTGTGGACAAAAAATTTAAATAGACATTTATGAAAAGAAGACATACAAATGTGAAACAGGCAAATGAAAAGGTGCTCCACATTACTGATCATCATAGAAATGCAGATCAAACCCAAAATGAGATATCATTTCACCCCAGTTAAGGTGGCTTTTATCCACAAGTCTGTGAAAAACAAATGCTGGTGAGTATGTGGAGTGAAGGGAATCCTTGTACACTGCTGTAGGGAGCACATTTAAGGACAGTTTGGATGTTACCGATATAACTAAAAATAGAGCTAGTATATGATCCAGCAATCCCACTGCTCAGTATATGCCTACAAGAAATAAAATTGGTAAATCAAAGACCTATTGTCACTCTCATGTTTGCTACAGCAGGGTTTATAATAGCCAAGATTTGGAAGGAACCTAAATGTCCATCAACAGATGACTGAATAGAGAAAATGTGGTACATATGCACAATGGAGTACTATTCAGCTCTAAGAAAGAATGAGAGCCTGCCATTTGCAATAACATAAATGGAACTGAAAGTATGTTAAGTGAAATGTGAGGCAGAGAAAGACAAATGTCACAAGTTCTCACTTATTTGTGGGTGCTAAAATTCAAAACAATTGGTGTCATAGGGATAGAGATTATAAGGATGGTTACGAGACTGGGAAGGGCAGGGAGGGAACAAGGGGATAGTGGGGATGTTAAATGGGTAAAAAAAACAATTGTTAGAAAGAAAGAATAAGACAGCATTTGATAGCACAAGAGGGTGATTATAGTCAAAAATAATTTAATTCCACATTTAAAAAAACTAAAAGAGTATAATTGGATTGTTTATAACACAAGCTATAAATGCTTGAGGGAAGAGATACCCCGTTTTTTATTATGTATTACTCATTGCATGACTGCATCAAAGTATGTCATGTACCCCCATAAATATATACACCAACTATGTACCCACAAAGATAAATTAAAAATTGAAATTGAAATTAAAATTAAAACCAAAGGGAGGAGAGTATAATGAGGCATGTGTGACCCATGGCTTGAACTAGCTTTTCAGGTTAATTTTGGAATGTCCCTATCCAAGAAGAGAGGTCCACTTAGTCAACAGGGGTTTAGAAATTTATTTTTAGTTTATAAATGGAAAAAAGAAGGATTTTCAATACCGAGTCATAGTTCTCAGTCAATCAATCCCTGCAGGGAACTCTGTTCTTTACTCTGGAGATAAACACTAGTTTTCTTTTCCATGGAATAACTCCACATTTTAAAATGAAGGGAAACATCTTGAAACTAAGAGGTACAGCCTCATTACATTTGATTTGGTGTCCATTGTAATTAATTTAATCACATGTGTTCCAGAGTTTGTCCTCAGACTTCCCCTAGTTTAGGACCATGATCTGTTGAATTTGCTCAGCTCCCTGCTCAACAGCAGGAAATCAGAATTATTTAAAAACCTCATTGTGGCTAGCAGTGGTGGCTCATGCCTGTAATCCCAGCAATTTGGGAGGCCAAGGTGGGCAAATTGCTTGTTGTCAGGGGTTTGAGACCAGCCTGGCCAACAGAGTGAAACCCCATCTCTACTAAAAATACAAATATTAGCTGGGCATGGTGATTCATGTCTGTAATCCCAGCTACTTGGGAGACTGAGGCAGGAGAATTGCTTGAACCCAGGAGGTGCAATTTCAGTGAGCCAAGATGGTGCACTGCACTCCAGCCTGGGCAACAGAGCAAGACTCTGTCTCAAAATAATAATAATAATTCATAATAATAATAATAAAATAAGTAAAAATAAAAATCTCATTGTGTTTCAAACAAAGTTTCTTTTCAATACCAACTGTACCAACTTGCATATTAAGTACAATTATTTTGTTTACTTTATATCCAATCTTGAGAAATCTTTGAGGACTAATTTCACTCTTTTCTGCCATTTTGGTAAACGTACCAAATGCCATCAAACAAAATGCACAAAATTCCTGAGAAATACATTTTCTCCCTGAGGAGTAGACTTGCTGTGTTAGAGGAACTCATGGTTACTTAGCTTCTAGTTTAATAAACAAGACTAGAATATTCTATCTTAATATGAGTAGCTAGGTACTCATAAGACATCCAGAAGGTTAATGTTCATGGTCTGAAAATAGTCACAATTTTTAACTGGCCACAAATTACAATTGCAGAATATTTGTGGTCATACAAGACATCTTCCACCAAGCCTGAAAAATGTATAAATGTCCTAGGAGTGCAGCATTTTTTTGTAAGGATATTATTAATGAGCTAGCTTAGGTCAATGGGTTAATGGTTATTGTTAAAACCAATAGTCCAGACTTTAGTGACTACATCTGCACCTTCCAAGTTTAATTATAACTCTTTCTGTTTATAGTTAATTATAAGTAGAGACACTAACAAAAGACAATGCATTCCTGCTCTTGTTTTCTGAAGAAGTCCAAGTCTGTAATGGAGTAATTTCTAATAAACTTGCTTCTTTCACTGTGCTCTCTGACTCACCTCAAATTTTTTCCTGCAGAAGACCTAAGAATACTACTTTGTGGTTTATATCAAGACCCTCTTTTCCAGTGATATCTTTCAACAACACCATGAACGGACACAATCCACACAGAAAATCAGCTGACACCTGGCAAGTGGTCTGTCTTTTAGAGTCGTGAAGCCATTCTGGTGGGCAAGAATGATTATCCACTATTATCATACTCAGAATAGAGGCCAAGCCCACAGGGTTAGAGGCCCTGAGGAATATTGAGAAGAATGGATTTGGCTAAACAGGATGTTTGCCACTTTCTCTTTTTGGACTGTCCACCTTGTGCTCTCTGTCCCTCACCTGAGTGCTGTACATCTTGTCACCTTTCTGCTTACCGCCTCTGTTTTGTAGTAGCCTGGAGGCTGCCCCAGGACAGAGGCCCCAAATAGTTTAGCTTTTACTTTCCTCAGCTATCCTCTGACTCTTAACTGACTGCTAGTTTAATTTGCCACTGGTCCAAGTGACACTGAAAAAAAGAATTGCCTTGGAACCCAGTATTTTTGTACCTTAATTATTCGAAAAGATCAGCAGTAACCTCGCCATCATTATGACTAGAAATTGAAATATGGTACTTAAGAGCTCTACATGATAAGATCAGATATGCCTGTTTAGTGACAGCCTCTTATATGACAACCCTCTGCAAACAATTACCCTCTAGATGGAGAACATGAGACTTTTTCTTAACAGTTTTCTCTCATTTCTTAGCCATAATGCCATCTTTGATGAGCTGGTATAGGGCAGCTGGACCCTACTTTCTAAACCCAGCATATCACTTTTTTCCTGAGAGAGTTTTGTCAGTTTTGTCATAGCAGTGTGAAAATGGAGTAATACATTACAATATACAAATTACAACCTTCCCATTTCCCCTGTTTGATCTGACTCTTATTTTGCAGCTTAATTTGTTTTATAGAAGAGAAACTAAGAGGGAGGAAATACATTATATACAGGCTTCTCTGATGCTTGGTCAGGATAAAAAATTAAAATGGGCTTCTATATGTTTGATGGAGGAAAAGACAAAATAGGGACGGCACGTTATTGATTACCCTTTCAAAGCAAGTGCCTCCTAATATTAGGCTTTTCTTAGCTGGGGCTGAACTCCCCCTGCCAGTCCAAGAACCCCATAAGAACATAGTCAGATTCCTTCCAGTTCTAGTGAGGTGTGCAACATGATATAAATTTCTTCTAGTTTTCCAGGGTTATCTAGTTTCTGGTCATCTTCTTCTCCCTGCCCTTTGAGTCCTGTCTTACATACATACCCCACTCTCGAAACACCCGATCTTCACCAGAACAACATGCAGTGGGGCCCCTTATCAGCTGACAAAGTTGAATGTTTGCCCTCTCTGGGAAGTGACAGATGATAATAGCGACACTATATTGAAGGGGTGGCCTGTCTCTCCACACCTGTGGGCATTTCTCATCAGGTGGAATGAGAGACTTGTGAAAAGAGATGCAGAGACAAACTATAGAGAAAAAGTGGGCCCAGGAGACAAGCGCTCGGCATACGGAGGACCTGCGCTGGCACCAGTCTCTGAGTTTCCTTAGTATTTATTGATCATTATCGGGCATTTCTCAGAGAGGTTGATGTGGCAGGACAATAGGGTAATAGTGGAGAGAGGGTCAGCAGGAAAATGTGAGCAAATGCCTCTGCATCATGAACAAGGTAAAGAAAAAAGTACTGTGCTTTTGATGTGTGTATACATAAGCAACTCAATGCCTTAAACAGCAGTATTGCCTCCAGCATGTCTCACCTCCAGCCCTAAGACAGTTTTCCCCTATCTCAGTAGATGGAATATACAACCGTGTTTTACACTGAGATATTCCATTGCCCAGGGACGAGCAGGAGACAGATGGCTTTGTCTTATCTCAACTGCAAAAAGGCCTTCCTCTTTTACTAAAACTCCTCAGCACAGACCGTTTACAGGTGTCAGGCTGGCGGATGGTCAGTTCCTTCCCTTCCCATGAGGCCATATTTCAGACTATCACATGGGTAGAAACCTTGGACAATACCCGGCTTTCCTAGGCAGAGGTCCCTGTGGCCTTCCACAGTGTTTTGTGTCCCTGTGTACTTGAGAGTAGGGGGTGGTGGTGACTTTTAACAAGCATGCTGCCTTCAAGCATTTGTTTAGCAAAGCACATCCTGCATAGCCTTAAATCCATTAAACCTTGAGTCAACATAGCACATGTTTCTGTGAGCACAGGGTTGGGGCTAGGGTTACAGATTAACAGCATCTCAAGGCAGAAGAATTCTTCTTAGTACAGAACAAAATGGGGTGTCTTATAGCTACTTCTTTCTACATAGACACAGTAACAGTCTGATCTCTCTTTCTTTTCCCCACACTATATATGTATATGTACACTTTTCTACATCTGAATTAGCCATATGCAAGGAAAAACTAAAACAGTTTTCAGAGATTCCAGGAAAATTCACAGACAAATTTAAAAGGCTAACCTTGATGTGTGATCTGACCAGGCAGGATTTGCATATATTTATGTTTAGCTGCTGGATGGTAGAAAAGCAGTGCATTATGGGAGTGGCTAGAGCACATGCTAATAGGCTGGCAGCCTGCAACCAGAGGCATGGCACCTATCAAGTAGGAGGCACAGCAGTGCCTGACTAGGACCCAAAAGAGGACTAGAATCTAGACAAATAAATTAGGAAGAAAGTGGGATATATAGAGAAAAATTATGATTGACTCCGTGAAGGAATTTTAAAAAAGTGTGATACAGCTTTTTAATTTTTATAAAGTCTGGAAAATTACCAGGAAAAAGATGAAAACCTAGCCTTATTACAAGGATGGATAATTTAGACCTTGAGGAAATACACTAACACTGACCCTGACTCCAAAAAGAGACAGGCATTGCTAGGAGTTTAATTTATAGCGACGGTCCCCTGATATCTGCAGGAAGCTGCCAAAAACAGTCTTAGGCTTCCAGATTCCCATGGATCAGATTTTAGACTTGGATTTTGCAGTTTTCCATCAGAGGGATTGGGCAGACAAAACATAAAATAAAGCAAATCTTCCAAGAGTCCCAGCTTCTAGCTGCAGCCTTGTGCTCTCCACCACTTCAGAGGCATCCCCTTAACCCCTGGCCCTCACAGAGGAAGTGAGAAGGTGAAAGTCCCAGTCTGTGCCTCTGGGCCACCGCACCTTGGAAGTAAATCAATGTGCCTTCTGTAGGAAGGTCAGCCACTGCCAAAGGAAATGCACTGTGCTTCCAAGGGAGCCATCATCAGAGCCCAGCAGACTCAAAAGTGGCAGGGCCTGACACTTCCTACTTCTGCTCCCATTGGACTATTAGCTACGGAGAAATGGAGGAGCCTCAGGTGACTCTTGAAGTAGAAGGTAGGAGTATTAACTTCGTATTAGGTGTGGGAGCATATTACTCTGTCCTGATTCAATACAATGGACTACTGTCTTCCCATGATGGACAAGCCCCAAAACACTCCTTTTTGTATCTTCTAAGTTGTCCTCCAGAGCCTCTAGTTTCTCACCTGCCTTTTTAGTAATGTCTGGTTGCCTGACCTCTTACTGGGGAGAGGTTTATTGACTCAGGAGACAAAGTCATGGTCACCTTCACAGATCATGAAGCATAGAAAGTGTTACTTTTGTTCCTGACCCCTCAGGGGAAAAAAGAAGTTAAGAATGAGCTGTCACACTTACCACCTGAGGTGTTGTCTCAAGTAAATCTTGAGGTTTGGGCCACACAGGCTCTGGAAAATGCACTAAACACCTCCTCCATTCAAATCCAACTTCAGCCTAGTTCTCTCCGACCTCAGAAAAGACAATACAGTTTAAGGCAAGAAGCATGGGGGAAATTCAACCCCTTATTGCCAAATTCTTGCCATATGAGTTATTAAGGCCATGTGAGTCTCCTTACAATACTCGCATGTTACCAGATAAAAAGCCTGATGGCATGTACAGATTTGTCAGAATCCTTAGAGCATTAAGAAATGCAGTTGTCTCCATACACCTCATTGTCCGCAATACTTACCAAGTCCCAGGTGATGCAAGCTAGTTTACATTCTTAAATCTGAAAGATGCACTTTTCTGGATCTCAATGCATCCAGATTCATAATATGTTTGCCTTTGAATGGACTGATCCAGATATTCATTCAGCCTCAAAACTAACCTGGACAGTCATCTCTGAAGGGTTCTGGGATAGCCCCCACTTACTGGGAAATGCTCTAGTTAAGGACTTAAGAAATCTGCAATTGGAAAAGGACAAAATTATTCAGTATGTAGGTGACTTGCTCATTGCTAGCCCAACTAACGAAGACTCATAATAATAATGTTAAGTTGGGAAATTTCCTGGGAAATTGCAGATATATTGCATCACCATACAGGGCTCAGATTTTGACCGAAAGACTTAAATATTTGGAATCTGTCTTAACCTCTGGAACTGATCAACATCCCTAGAAGATAAAAAAGTTATTTTAGTCACCCAAGGGTCCCTGTCCAAAAAATGACTGTGGGCTTTTTTAGGAGATGGCTGGGTACTGTTGCTTATGGGTGCCCAGATTTGAGCATGTAGCCAAGCCTTTATATGATACACTAAAGGGAAAGATTTAGAGCTCCTAGAATGTAATGACAACTGCAAGCAAACCTTCAATACTCTCAAGGAGAAATTGGGCTCTGCTGCAGCTGTGGGAGTCCCCAAGTTGGATGAACTATTTTTTCTTTATGTGACCAAAAAGCAAAGCATAGGCCTTGGGTAATCTTGTCCCAAAACTGGGGGACATTCCAAGGCCAGTAGCCTAATTTTCTAAGCAGGTAGACCACGTGGCCTCAGGGTGGCCTTTGTGTCTTAGAGCTATTGCTGCTACCACTTTTCTAGCAGGCAAAGCTAATCAACTAACATTAGAACAGCACCTACAGGTTTTTGACCCCACATCAAGGGAAGGTAATCCTAGAAGCTAAAGGGCAGCAGTGGATAATAGGAGAACATTTATGAAAGTATCAGGCTTTGTTGCTAGACACTCCAGACATAACCCTTAAAGGCTGCCAAACCATAAACCCAGCTACTTATCTGCCAGTGTCCTCAGGAGCTTCTAGCCTTTCTGGCATACAGGTTGTATTAGTCTGTTCTCATGCTGCTAATAAAGACATATCTGAGGCTGGGTAATCTATAAAGAAAAGAGGTTTAATTGACTCACAGTTCCACATGTTCCAGGAAGCCTCAGGCTCATGGCAGAAGGCAAATGAGGAGCAAAGTCTCATCTCTTACATGGCAGCAGGCAAAAGGGCTTGTGTAGGGAAACTCCCCTTTATAAAACCATCAGCTGTCATCCTAGCATTTTGGGAGGCCAAGGCAGTGGATGACCTGAGGTGAGGAGATCGAGGACAGCCTGGCCAACATGGTGAAACCCCATCTACAGTAGAAGTACAAAAATTAGACAGACATGGTGGTAGGCACCTGTAATCCCAGCTACTCGGGGGCTGAGTGAGGAGAATAGCTTGAACCCAGGAGTCAGAGTTTGCAGTGAGCCAAGGTCATGATAATGCACTCCAGCCTGAGCAACAGAACAAGACTATATCTCAGAAATAAATAAATAAACCATCAGATCTCATGAGGCTTGTTCACTGTTACGAGAACATCATGGGAAAGACCCATCCCCCGATTAGATTACCTCCCACTGGGTCCCTCCCACGATATACAGGAATTATGGGAGCTACAATTCAAGATAAGATTTGACTGGGGACACAGCCAAAGCATGTCACAGGTTATGAGACAAATTTATTCTAGCAGGCCAGACTTAAGAGAGATGAGCCCCTTGACCATCCCAAGGAAGAGTGGTTAACAGATGTAAGTTGTTTTATGCATCAGGAAAACAGGAGGGGTAGATATGCTATTAGTAGTCAGCTCAAGAGAATCAAGGCACAAGTCTTGCTGGCCTCGACCTCAGCTCGAAAATCTGAGTTAATTGAACTTACTCAGCCCCTGTATTTGGGAAAGATTTAAAAGTTAACATTTACACTGATTCCAAGTATGACTTTTTAGTGCTTCATGTTTATGCTGCAATTTGGAATGGGTAGGGGCTCCTGACCCCCAAGGGCTTTTCCCTACAACATCATTCAGATTTTGAGCTTGTTAGAATGTTGCTTTGCTGCCAAAAAGTGACTATAATTAATTGCAGAGGACATCAAGAGAGAGACTGACCATATAAAAGGAAATGCCCTTGTAGATGAAGCAGCCAAGGCCCCTGCACTGAAAGAGTCAATGAAGCTTATGGGCGTGCTGGCAAGCATACATAGAACTGAGCCAGAACACTCTGAAGAAGAAGAAAAATGGGCCAGGTATTTCATTTCAGTCCAGGGCCCCTCTGGCTGGCTGAATGATAGTAATAAATTACTAATGCCAAGTACCAATTGTAGGAATATAATTCAGCACTTTCATGATTCTTTTCACCCTAGAAGGAATTCTTGGTTTCTGTTAATATCTCATTTGTTTATAGGGCTAAATCTTTTCAAGACACCAAAACAGGTGACTCAGCCCTGTGAGCTCTGTGCCTGACATGACCCAAATGGCCAGCAATTTTCTCCTTCTCCAGGTAAACCTGTCCAAAATTGAGAAACCTATCCAGGTGAGAACTGGCAACTCTAATTTACTTAGATACCTTTCTGCAGGAGATTCAAATATTTGCTAACGCTTACTGATAACTTCACTGGTTAGATCGAGACATTCCCCACCCCATCTGAAAAATGTTTACCAGAAGAAATAACTCCTCAGTTTGGGTAATCTAAAAGCCTACAAAGTGGCAATGGCCGATCTTTCACAGCTGGTGTATCCCAACACCTATCCTCAGCTTTAAGAATCCAATATTACCTTTATTCTGTGTGCAGACCGTAGTCCTCTGGAAAGGTGAAAGGACTAATCCTACTATAAAGAAGACTCTAGCTAAATCAGACGCCTGACTATCTCTAACACCCATAGCTTACTGCGGGTTTGAACTGCTCCAAAGTAAAACTTATAATTAAATCCTGTTGAGTTAACATTTGGAAGACCTTTCCTAAGCACAGGTCTCCTAATAGATGAAAAGACTCCTCAATTACAAAAGTATGTCATCAATCTAGGACAGGTGCAAAGGCACTTTGTGAATATGGAAACAAGAGTCTACCCCTACCACATGGGAGGAAAATTCAGTTTCAGCTCAGCTAGGGATTTAGTCTTACTAAAGATGTGGGAGGAAGTTTTCCAGCTGACCAGCTTTCCCCAACATGGAAAGGACCACAGCAAGGATATCGGAGCTCTCCAACAGACGTTCAACGCCAAGGGATTAACAGATGGGTACACCTGTGTGGAAGTAAAGCTGTTGCTTATTCTGGGAGCCGAATCTGAGGCTGACGGAGGTGGGTGCGGGGCTGTTTCAGCGTTGGTGGACGGCGGGCTAGGTAGCTGCGCATCTGCTCCTCCTTCTTATGTTTCTCCTGCCGCTCTAATCCCGCCTTGGCCATGAAGGAAATCGTGCTCAAGCAGGCCGGTCAGTGCGGGAACCAGATTGGCGCCAAGGTTGTATTTGACTCCCTAAAGTTTAAAATTTTCTATGAGAGAAAAATACCTCAAAGTCAAAAGTCAACAGACTGGGGAAATAGATCTGCAACATACATGACAGACAAAAAGCTAATTTGGGATATATATATATATATATATATATATATATATACATACATACATACACATACACATATATATACACACATATATATACACACACATATATATACACATACATAAATATACATACATACATATAAATATATATACATATAGATAGATAGATAGATAGATAGATAGATGTAAATATCCATTGTGGTTTTTTTTTTTTTGGTGAACAAGTGAAAGGACATTTATTGTGTTTGGTACATACATTGGTTTCTGTTTTCCATACAAGCACATCAACCACAAGACTTACAGGGCACAATGGAATAATAATCACAAAATATTTAAAGATATAAAAAGACCTAACAATTCCAATCATAAGCAAGTCCCTCATACAGGACATAAACCACAAAAGCAATAAGACATGTATGGGAAAAGTGCTTCTTAAGATCATTTTAATATCATGTACAAACTCTTTCTGATTTCAATATAAGTTTAAGAACTCTTATCTCAAATCGATGAAGGAAAGAAATAAATTTGTAAGTTATAATTTATAAAGATTACCAGGGATAATGCTAAGAAAAAATAAAAAAGAATGAATTTGCATACATATTCATGAATTCTTACACAGTTGTCTTCTTTAACAACGGAGCAATGAAAATACAATCGGAATAACTGGTGCTTTTTGAAAAGCTAATTGTAAATGGTCAACTGCACATTTGAATCAATTACTACGATACATGGCAAATAATAGAGAGCCCCCAAAATGTGTGAGGCATATTTATTTCTTTTGATTTTTTCATTTATGGACATGAATGCTTATCTTACTTAGAATCTTCTGATTGGATTGATCAAGAAAGACATTAAACTTGGTTGAAGAAGGTAGTCAAGAGTGTGCACAACTGGTCTTTCTTAGAGCAAAGTTACTTAGGAATAGTTTCTGAGTTCCCTCTCCTGGGCTCATAATTAGTGGCAGCAGAGAGGGAAGAACAATCTAGAAGCCAGCAGTATCAGAATGAGAGTAAGAGCACCCCAGCTCGCTCCCAAACACTCCAAAAGCTAAGACTGCCCTCCTGACCATGAGAATATATCTGCTTCCTATGATAAAATACCAAAAATCTCAGTTTCTCTCTGCCATTGTTACTTGTAATAAACTGCATCCCACGGACCCAGTTTAGCCCCCTGATCAAAAGCATGTCTACAGACTAATTCAGTGAATGGGCCTATGAATTCTTGCAACGTACCTGAACATTCAGACATATTGTTTCCATTTTTGCATTGTCTGAAATCTTCTGTCAATGTAGCAAGTGTACCTTAACTGGTAAATAGCTTACCCCACTTAGAAAAATAACCAAGGGCATGGAAATCCCCAACATTCAATAAATTCTGATAGCTGTGAATGCTGTTTTCACCTTCTAATCACCAGTACAAAAAAATTCCACACTCTAGACTTAAATCTTACATCAAATGTCCCTCAGAAAATTATTTAATCCTTCTGGATCTCTAATTTCTGATCTTTTTTTAATTTATTTTTTTATTTTTATTTTTATTATTGTACTTTAAGTTTTAGGGTACATGTGCACATTGTTCAGGTTAGTTACATATGTATACATGTGCCATGCTGGTGCACTGCACCCACTAACTCGTCATCTAGCATTAGGTCTATCTCCCAATGCTATCCCTCCCCACTCCCCACACCACACCACAGTCCCCAGAGTGTGATGTTCCCCTGTGTCCATGTGATCTCATTGTTCAATTCCCACCTTTCAGTAAGAATATGTGGTGTTTGGTTTTTTGTTCTTGTGATAGTTTACTGAGAATGATGATTTCCAATTTCATCCATGTCCCTACAAAGGATATGAACTCATCATTTTTTATGGCTGCATAGTATTCCATGGTGTATATGTGCCACATTTTCTTAATCCAGTCTATCATTGTTGGACATTTGGGTTGGTTCCAAGTCTTTGCTGTTGTGAATAATGCCACAATAAACATACGTGTGCATGTGTCTTTATAACAGCATGATTTATAGTCCTTTGGGTATATACCCAGTAATGGGATGGCTTGGTCAAATGGTATTTCTAGTTCTAGATCCCTGAGGAATCACCACACTGACTTCCACAAGAGTTGAACTAGTTTACAGTCCCCCCAACAGTGTAAAAGTGTTCCTATTTCTCCACATCCTCTCCAGCACCTGTTGTTTCCTGACTTTTTAATGATTGCCATTCTAACTGGTGTGAGATGGTATCTCATTGTGGTTTTGATTTGCATTTCTCTGATGGCCAGTGACGATGAGCATTTTTTATGTATTTTTTGGCTGCATAAATGTCTTCTTCTGAAAAGTGTCTGTTCATGTCCTTTGCCCACTTTTTGATGGGGTTGTTTGTTTTTTTCTTGTACATTTGTTTGAGTTTATTGTAGATTCTGGATATTAGCCCTTTGTCAGATGAGTAGGTTGCAAAAATTTTCTCCCATTTTGGAGGTTGCCTGTTCACTCTGATGGTAGTTTCTTTTGCTGTGCAGAAGCTCTTTAATTTAATTAGATCCCATTTGTCAATTTTTTCTTTCGTTGCCATTGCTTTTGGTGTTTTAGACATGAAGTCCTTGCCCATGCCTATGTCCTGAATGGTAATGCCTAGGTTTTCTTCTAGGGTTTTTATGGTTTTAGGTCTAACAGTTAAGTCTTCAATCCATCTTGAATTGATTTTTGTTTAAGGTGTAAGGAAGGGACCCAGTTTCAGCTTTCTACATATGGCTAGACAGTTTTCACAGCACCATTTATTAAATAGGGAATCCTTTCCCCATTGCTTGTTTTTCTCAGGTTTGTCAAAGATCAGATAGTTGTAGATATGCGGCGTTATTTCTGAGGGCTCTGCTCTGTTCCATTGATCTATATCTCTGTTTTGATACCAGTACCGTGCTGTTTTGGTTACTGTAGCCTTGTAGTATAGTTTGATGGCTGGTAGTGTGATGCCTCCAGCTTTGTTCTTTTGGCTTAGGATTGACTTGGTGATGCAGTCTCTTTTTTCATTCCATATGAACTTTAAATTAGTGCCTCAGTAGATGCAGAAAATGCCTTTGACAAAATTCAACAACTCTTCATGCTAAAAACTCTCAATAAATTAGGTATTGATGGGACGTATTTGAAAATAATAAGAGCTATCTGTGACAAACCCACATCCAATATCATACTGAATGTGCAAAAACTGGAAGCATTCCCTTTGAAAACTGGCACAAAACAGGGATGCCCTCTCTCACCACTCCTACTCCACATAGTGTTGGAAGTTCTGGCCAGGGCAATTAGGCAGGAGAAGGAAATAAAGTGTATTCAATTAGGAAAAGAGGAAGTCAAATTGTCCCTATTTACAGATGACATGATTGTATATCTAGAAAACTCCATTTTCTCAGCCCAAAATCTCCTTAAGCTGATAAGCAACTTCAGCAAATTCTCAGGATACGAAATCAATGTACAAAAATCACAAGCATTCTTATACACCAACAGCAGACAAACAGAGAGCCAAATCATGAGTGAACTCCCATTCACAATTGCTTCAAAGAGAATAGAATACCTAGGAATCCAAGTTACAAAGCATGTGAAGGACCTCTTTGAGGAGAACTACAAACCACTGCTCAAGGAAATAAAAGAGGATACAAACAAATAGAAGAACATTCCATTCTCATGGATAAGAAGAATCAATATCATTAAAATGTCCATACTGCCCAAGGTAATTTACAGATTCAATGCCATCCCTATCAAGCTACCAATGCCTTTCTTCACAGAATCGTATATATCCGTTTTTAACACCATTTAAAAAAATGCCGTCCTTTCCCCATTGAACAGTGTTGACGCCCTTGTTAAAAATCATGACCATAATTTTTGGTTATTTATTTCTATTGCATTGGTCTTTGTGTCTGTCTCTATGCTGCTACAGCATTGTTTTGCATACTGAAGTTTGAAACCAGGAGATGTTAGTCTTCGAACTTTGTCAGTTTTTAAGATTGATTTGGCTGCTTGGGGTTTTTTGAGATTTCAACTGAATTTTAGAATAGGTTTTTCTATTTTTGCAAATATTGGAATTTTTATAGAGATTTTACTGAATCTGTAGATGACTACAGATAACAATGGCCCCTTGACAAGGTTTTGTCTTCCAGTCCATAAACACATGATGTCTTTTCATTTATTTCTGTCATCTTTAATACTTTCATGCCATGTTTATAGTTTTTGCTGTACAGGTTTTTCATTTCCTTGGTTAAGTGGGTTTCTACGTATTTTATTCTTTTAATGTTATCATACATGATACTGTTGCCTTGATTTCTTCTTCAGATAGTTTATTGTTATTGTAGAAATACAACTGATTTTTGTGTATTGTTTTCTATCCTCCAGCTTTGCTGAATTTTATTTATTGCATCTGAGAGTTTATTTCACAGAAACTGAAAGATTTTTAATATATAAGGTTATGTCGTCATCAAACAGATATTAAATAGAAGTAGTAAAAGCAGGCATCCTTGTTTTTGCTCTTAGGGTAAAAGCTTTCAGTCTTTCACCATGTTAGCTGTGTTTCTTTGTTTTGCTTTGTTTTTTGTACAGCATTATGTAAGGTGTTTTCTTTCTTTTTATAGTTTATTAAGTATATTTTATCATGAATGTGCGTTAAATTTTGACAAATGCTTCTTTTTCTTTGCTTAAGATGATCACATGAGGGTTTTTTCCTTATGTTAATGCGATATTACACTGATTTTCATGTATTGGAACATACTTTCATTTCAGGGGTCAGTTATACTCATTCATAGTGTATAATCCGTTTAATGTACCGCTAAGTTTGAGTTGCTGGTATTTTGTTGAGGATTTTTGCATCAGCATTTATAAGGGATGTTTGTTTGTAGTTTTCTTATGGTGCCTTTTTCTGGCTTGGTGCCAGGGTAATACTGGCCTCATAGAATAAGTTAGAAAAAATTACCTCCTCTTCAACGTTTTGAAACAGTTTGAGAAAAAGTGGTGTTAATTCTGCTTTAAACATTGGGTAGAATTTAACAGTGAAGCCGTCTTGTCCAAGCTTTTCTTTGTTGCTGAGTTTTTGATTACTGATGTAATCTTCCTGCTGAATCTCCTTGCTGAATAGGATTATTCAGCTTTTCTGATTCAGTCTTAGTAGGTTTTTTTTCCTAGGAAATTGTTCATTTTATTTAGGCTATTCAATTTTTTAGTGTATAGTTCCTTATGGTACTCTCCTACACCCCTTTTTTACTCCAAAAATTTGTTAGTAATATACCCATTTTATTTTTGAGTTTAGTAATTTGAATATTCCCTTTCTTTCTTAGTCAATCTAGATAAAATTTTGTCACTTTTGATATTTTTCAGAGAACAAACTAGGTTGTGTTGATTTTTGATATGGTTTTTCTATTCTCTATTTCACTTATTTCCACTGCAAACTTTATTTTTTTAAAAAATTTTTGCTAGCTTTTAGTTGTCCCTCTTTAATAGTCCCTCTTTTTCTCTCTGTTTTTAGTTCCTTAGGAGTAAAGTTGTTGATTTGGTATCTTATTTTTTATAATCATTTATAGCTATAAATTTTTCCCTTATGGTACCGTTTTTGATGTATCTCCTAACTTTTGGTATTTCATGTTTTTAATTTGTCCCCATATATTTGCTCTTGTGATTTCTTCTTTTATCCATCCTTGAGTGTTTCATATCTATATTTTTAGATATAAAATGTGTAACCTACAAAATTTTCATGATTTGTTTGTTTTATTTGTTGTAAGTTTTTATTTCAGAATTAAATATGTGTATCAACATTTGTTATGTTCTCATAAACTTTGAAATACATGGAGATTCCTGGTCCACATATGTAAGTCTCTACATGAATACTATTTTGAAACATTTAACCTTCTATTTTAATATTTCAAAGGTCTAGATGAAATTGAGACTTTGGTTTCTGAGATGAAATAATGGTAGGTGACTGAGAAATGCTAAAAAATTTGCCAAAACTTAAAATTAAGTTAAAGTTTACCTTCAAGATTCAACGTGAATAAGTCACCCTGTATTGCTGGTAATAAAGAATAAGTCTTTAATGATATAAAAGGAAACTTCAGAGAATTTTTCCCCCAGTTGACATATAAATAAAAAGATATAAAAAATTTTTATGGCCTTATGCATTTTTTACTTTAGAATTCCACATTTTTCTGGTTAAAATTTTTCCAAACAGATTCCTGTGTATTTGAAAGACAAATAATTTTTTAGTTGAAATGCTTAAGCAGTTAAATAAGGCCATGAAAGTTTCTTGAACTTGTGGGAATCCATGAGAAAATCTGACATTATGTTCTATTCTCTTGGAAGGTAGAATTATCGTTTGACTTCTGTTTTGCTGACAGGAAATGTCCTGAGCAAGGCTACCTGGGACAATGACCTCACACATGGAAAACGTTGGAGCCCATCTGTTTCCAATGTGCTGTTTTCCAAAAATTAGGGAAGTTCGGTTTTCCCTTTGACACTCTCTGTTACTACCAATCCCAATGCCAGGGCTGTCCTGCTTCTACAAGTGACAATGACAAATATAGGCCTGAAGAAATATGAGCTGATGGCATTCCCAGCTTATTACTTCTCCTTGGGGTCCTTATCTCACATACATGGATTCAACTCATAGACTCAGCTGGGCAAGGATCTGTTATTCAGCTACATAAGAAGTGACTGCTTAAGACTCGGGTGTGTGGTGAAAGGAGGAAGAATTTTCTCAATGGAATGTTGGGAGAATTTTCTCCTCATTATTACCATCTTACTATCACTAAATCATAGCTAAAATGAAGAAATTGTTCAAGAAGAAATAGAAATGTGACCTTATGAGGACATAAATTTAGAGATTTGTGGAGAGCTCTTCATAATTTTATGGTGTTGTCTTTGAGCTGGGATTATAGTTGACATTTCATTATAATATATTAGCTGTTATGCATTTATGCAGTTTTCTTTGTTGTACTTTAAGTTCTGTGATACATGGGCAGAGCATGCAGGTTTGTTACATAGTTATACACGTGCCGTGGTGGTTTGCTGCACCCATCAACCCGTCATCTACGTATGTATTTCTCCTAACGCTATTCCTCCCCTAGCCTCCCACCCCATGACAGGCCCCAGTGTGTGATGTTCCCCTCCCTGTGTCCATGTGCCCTCATTGTTCAACTCCCACTTATGCGTGAGAACATGCAGTGTTTGGTTTTCTTTTCTTTTTACTTTTTCTTTCTCTCTCTTTTTTTCTTTTTGAGACAAAGTTTCACTCTTGTTGCCCAGGTTGAAGTGCAATGCTGTGATCTCGGCTCACCACAACCTGTGCCTCCTGGGTTCAAGCGATTCTCCTGCCTCAGCCTCCCAAGTAACTAGGATTACAGGTATGTGCCAATATGTCTGGCTAATTGTTTTTATTTTTAGTAGAGATGGGGTTTCTCCATGTTGGTCAGACTGATCTCAAACTCCCCACCTCAGCCTCCTAAAGTTCTGAGACTACAGGCATGAGTCACTGCTCCTGGCCTGATTTTCTTTTCTTGTGTTAGTTTGCTGAGAATGATGGTTTCCAGCTTCATCCATGTCCCTGGAAAGGACATAAATGCATAGTATTCCATGGTGTATATGTATCACATTTTCTTTACCCATTTTATCATTAATGGCAATTTGGGTTGGTTCCAAGTCTTTGCTATTGTGAACAGTGCTGAAATAAACATACAGTGCTGAAATAAACATACGGTTCATGCGTCTTTATAGTATAATATTTTATAATGCTTTGGGTATATACCCTATAATGGGATTGCTGGGTCAAATGGTATTTCTGGTTCTATATCTTTGAGGAATTTTCACACAGTATTCCACAATGACTGAACTAAATTACACTCCTACCAACATTGTAAAAGCATTCCTGTTTCTCCACAGCCTCATCAGCATCTGCTGTTTCCTAACTTTTTAATAATCATCATTCTAACTGGCGGGAGATGATATCTCATTGTGGTTTTGATTTGCATTCATCTGATGACCAGTGATGATGAGCTTTTTTTCATATGTTTGTTGGCCGCATAAATGTCTTCTTTTGAGAAGTGTCTGCTCATTTTCTTTGCCCACTTTTTGATGGGGTTGTTTTTTTCTTGTAAATTTGTTTAAGTTCTTTGTAGATTCTGGATATTAGCCCTTTGTCAGACAGATAGATTTCAAAATTTTTCTCCCAATCTGTAGGTTGTCTGTTCACTTGGATGATAGTTTATTTTGCTGTGCAAAAGCTCTTTAGTTTAATTATATCCCATTTGTCAATTTGGGCTTTTGTTGCCATTGCTTTTTGTGTTTTAGTCACAAAGTCTTTGCCCATGCCTATGTCCTGAATGGTATTGCCTAGGTTTTCTTCTGTGGTTTTTATGGTTTTAGGTCTTATGTTTAAGTCTTTATTCCATCTTGAGTTATTTTTTGTATAAGGTATAAAGAAGATGTCCAGTTTCAGTTTTTGCATATGGCTAGCCAGTTTTCCCAACATGATTTATTAAATAAGGAATCCCTTCCCCATTGCTTGTGTTTGTCAGATTTTTCAAAGATCAGATGGTTTTGTGTGTATGGTCTTATTTTAGAGTTCTCTATTCTGTTTCATTGGTAGTTTTTGTACCCGTACCATGCTGTTTTGGTTACTGTAGCATTATATTGTAGTTTGAAGTAGGGTATTGTGATGCCTCCAGCTTTGTTCTTTTTGCTTAGAATTGCCTTGGCTATTTGGGCTCTTTTCTGGTTCATGAGAATTTTAAAATAGTTTCTTCTGGTTCTGTGAAGAATGTCATTGGTAGTTTAATGGGAATAGCATTGAATTCCTTTATAAATTACTTTGGGCAGTATGGACATTTTCAGGAATGAATTCTTCCCTATCCATGAGCATGGAATGCTTCTTCATTTGTTTGTGTCCTGTCTGATTTGTCTGAGCAGTGGTTTGTAGTCCTCCTTGAAGAGGTTCTTCACTTCTCTTGCTAACTGTATTCCTATGTATTTTATTCTCTTTGTCACAATTGTGAATGAAGTTCATTCATGATTTGGCTCTCTACTTGCCTGTTGTTTGCATATAGGAATACTAGCAATTTTTGCACACTGATTTTGTATCCTGAGATTCTGTTGATGTGCTTTATCAGCTTAAGAAGCTCTTGGGCTGAGATGATGGGGTTTCTAGATACAGAATCATGTCATCTGCAAACAAAGATAATTTGACTTCCTGTCTTCCTATTTAAATACCTTTATTTCTTTACCCTGCCTGATTGCCCTGGCCAGAAATTCCAGTACTACATTGAATAAGAGTGGTGAGAGAGGCCATGATTTTCTTGTGCCAGTTTTCAAAGGGAATGCTTCCAGCTTTTGGTCATTCAGTATGATATTGGCTGTGGGTTTGTCATATATGGCTCTTATTATTTTGAGGTGTGATCTTTCAATACCTAGTTTATTGAGAGTTTTTAACATGAAGGGATGTTGAATTTTATTGAAGGCCTTTTCTGCGTCTATTGAGATAATCGTGTTTTTTTGTGTTTAGTTCTGTTTATGTGATGAATTACATTTATAGATTTGCCTGTGTTGAACCAACCTTGTATCCCAGGGATGAAGCCATCTTGATCGTGGTGGGTCAAGGTAGCCTTATCAGTCTTAAGTTCAGTCTTTTTACATAATCCCATATTTCTTGAAGGTTTTGTTTTTCTTTTTTATTCTTCTTTCTCTATTCTTCTCTTCCTGTCTTATATCAGACATATAGTTTTGAAGCTCTGAGATTCTTTCCTCCACTTGGCCTATTCTGTGAGTGATAGTTGTGGTTGCGTTGTGAAGTTCTCATTTTGTGTTTTTCAGCTCCATCATGTCAGTGATGTTCCTCTCTAAACTGAATATTCTGGTTATCAACTACTGTGTTCTTTTATATTTTTAACTTCTTGCATTAAGTTAGAACGTGCTCCTTCAGCTCAGAGAAGTTTGTTATTACCCGCCTCCTAAAGCCTACTTTTGTCAATTCAGCCATCTCAGCCTTGGGTCAGTTCTGTACCCTTGCTGGGGAGGTGTTGTTGTCATTTAGAGGAGAAGAGGCATTCTGCCTTTTTGAGTTTTCAGCATTTTTTTGTTGATGCTTTCTCATCTTTGTGGGCTTATCTACCTTTGATCTTTGACGTTGCTGACCTATGAACGGAGTTTTTGTGGGGTCTTTTTATTGATGTTGTTGTTGCTTTCTGTTTGTTTTTAACAGTCATAACACTCTTCTCTGGGGCTAGGGCTGCTGTGGTTTTTGGGGGTGCACTCTGGACCCTAGCCACCTCAGTCTCTCCTGCACCTGGAGGTATCACAAGTGAAGGCTGCGAAACAGCAAAGATGGCAACCTGATCCTTCCTCTGGGAGCACCAGTCCAAGGGGGTACTGACTTGATGCCAGCTAGAGCGCTCCTGTAAGAGGTGTCTGGAGACCCCTGTTGGGAGGTCTCACCCAGTTAGGAGGAACAGGATCAGGGACTGCTTAAAGAAGCAGTCTGGCTGCCCTTAGGCATAGCAGGTGTGCTGTTCTGACCCCAGGAGTCTCCAGAGCCAGCAGGCTGAAAAGGTTCAGTTGGCTGAACTGGGGAGACAGCAGCTACCCATCTCCCTGGGGACTTCATCCCGGGGAGAAATCCGAGTTCCATCCACAGAACTCCGGCTGGACTTGCTAAAATTCTGATGGAGAGGCCCTGTCCTGTGAAGAGGGATGGATTTCAGTCTCACTTAAAGAAGCAGCCTGGCCACGATCAGTCACAACAGCTGTACTGTGTTATAGGGGACTCCTACTTGTCCCTGGTTCCAGCAGGCTACAGCGGCCAACTCAAACCACAGATAGAGCTGCTGCTCCTCCCCCTGGGAACTCAGTCCACCTCCAGCTATCTCCAGCCTGCTTCCACTGGCCAGCTGGAATTCCAAGCCAATGGGTCTTGTGAGGTGCTGTGGGAGTGGGGCCTCAGAATGATGTCACTTGGCTCCCTGGATTCAGCCCCCTTCCTTGGGGAATGCACAGATGTATCTCCCACTTTGCTGGAATTCTCCAGGCAGAGTATGCAAAATTCCTGGGTTTCCATGCACACCCCAGTAAACCAGGAAGCACTCCGCTGAGACTCAACACAGCTCTGTGCTTCAAACCCAAGGCCGTGGTGGCTGAGCTCATGAGAGGACCTCCTGATCTGCAGGTTGCAAAGATCCATCAGAGAAGCATGGTTTCCTGGGCAGAGTCGCACAATCACTCATGGCCTCCCTTGCCTGTGTGTGAGGGCTTGGCTAGCTCCGTGCCACACCTGGGTGGGTCATAGACCCACTGGCTTTTCCTGACTCTCTAAGGGTCGAGCTGTCTGCCTTGTCAGTTCCAATGCAAGAATCTGAATACCTCAATTGAAGATGAAGAATTCACTCACAGTTTTCATTGCTGTCTGTGAGAGCCGTGGGACACAGCTGCTTCTAATCGGCCAGTTTGGCCCCAACTAAAGTATGATTTCTTAATACTTGAGATGTTTTAAATATGTAACAATAGTGATATTTATCACAAATATATTTTGTCTCAATGTGATATACTAATTGCTAAAAAGTGAATTCTTTTTGGTTACCACAAAACAATCTGGAAATGTAACGTCTGACATTTATAAAATTTTTGTAGAGTTAATAGAACTTTACTTGAAGGGAGGCTGTCAATATGCATCATGACTTCAAGCACTGCCAGTGAAGTTGTGGAGTTTGAAGTGGTACTCACATTTGTTACTGGGATTATAAATTAGTACAAACTATATCAATTGTGATTAAACAATATATACCAAAATTATAAATGGAAATACTCTCTGATTCAGCAATTTCATTTCCAGAAATTTACCATACAGACATACTTATGATGCCTGGAATTATGTATGAATGGGAGAAAGTATTATACCACCTTTTTAATTAACAAAAGTCTAGAAATCACCTTAATGTTTATGAATCACATTAATGATTATCACCTTACTGTTTATGAAATTATGGTTATTCATATGATAGACTACTATGCAGCTATTAAAAAAATAACTTTTAAAAGGGTGCTCAAAAATGATGTCCAAGATATGTTACAAAGGAAAAAAACCTGGGTGGAGAGCCACGTGTCTGATATGCCTCTATTCCTATAAAATCAGAGTGTATATAAATGCATAGAGTATCTCTATTAACTGATAACTGTCACAAAATTCAAAGTTAATGCAGGCAAGGCCTTTCTTTTTTAATGCTAAAACTCCAAGGAACTGCACAACATTTGAGGATTTCCAACACATTCCAATCTACCTTTGAACCTACAGATTTTAGGAAATGAAGCTCTTGAAAAATCAATCATTAATATTCCTAGCTACAGTTGTTTGGGACATAATTAGAATGATCCATTCTTTGAAAGTCTGTAAAATTTGCTCATACAACTATCGGGCATAGTCCTTCCTTTGTGAAAGATTTTATTTTACTAGAAATTTTATGTCCTTCATGTTATAGTACTTCTTAGGTTTTCTATTTCTTCTTGATTCTTGAGTCAATTTTGGTACCACTTAGGACCCCACAGGGTGCTTGTGCTCAGAACACATCAGTCAAAGAAAGAGAGAAGAAAGGAAGGCAGGAAGGAGGGAGGAAGAAAGGAAGGAGACAAAGAAAGAAAGAGAGAAGGAAGGAAAGAATGGGAGAAGGAAGGATGGAGGTAAAGATGGGGAGAGAGAGAAAGAAAGAGAAGGAAATGAGAGAGAGAAAGAAGGAAGGAAGGAGGGAGAGAAAGAGGGAAAGAGAAAGAAGGAAAGAAACAAGGAAGCAGGGAGGGAGAGAAAGAAGAAAGTAGAGGAAGGAAGGAAGGAAGGAAAGAGGGAGGGAAGGAAGGGAGAGAGAGAGGAAAGGAGGGAAAGAAAGAGAGAAAGATGAAAGGTGGGGATGGGAAGAGAAGAGGAGCCAGCCACAGGCTACAGGCTGTTTGTTCACTCTTTTAGTTGACCCAGGCAGTTCTGCCTTTTAAATATTCCACCTTCTGCCATGAGTTACACTGCTCAATATTCATTCCTCAGAGCATTCAAAGGTCTATGTGTGCCCTGTCATGATGGAGCATGGCTTCAGCTCCCAAACACAACTCTCAGCCAAAATATTCATGACTGGTCCCTCCCATATACTCACCAATACCCCATGTATGGTCTTCATGTGTCCCCCAGAGCTCAAGTGTTGGAAACTTAATCCTCTAAGTGACAGTGTTGAGAGGTGGGGCCTAATAAGAGTGATTGGGTTATGAGATTCTGCCCCCATGCATGGATTAATGTTAGTATCTCAGGAATAGGTTAGTTATCTGGGGAGTGGGTTAGTTATCTTGGGAGTGCGCTTGTATTAAAAGCAAGTTCAGCCCCTTTGGCTCTCTTTATTTCTCAAAGTCTTGCTTTGCTGCCTTCAGCCATGAGATGACACAGCAACAAGGCCCTCACCAGATGCAGACGCCCTCATCCTTGGACTTCCTCACCTCCAGAACCCTAAGAAATAAATTTATTTTCTTTATAGATTCCCTAGTTTATGGTATTTTGTTATAGTAGTACCAAATGGGTTAAGAAGTCCCATTAAGTGGAGAGTGCTGATCCACAGTGTTGAGATCATTGACTTAGGGCTTGGAGTCTTATACAACATCCTTACGGGAGTTGGCCTCCATATTCCCTAACTTCCACAAATCTCAAATGGTGATCTCAGACCAAAATATAGCCCAGATATTTTGCATTTGGCAATATTGCCCACTTTTCTACAACTTGATCATGGCAGCTTTGATGTTTTCACTTCTACAATCCCTGAAAGGATATGAGTTCAAGATCCTGCAAGGTTACAATCCAAGGATAGAAGAGCCTAGACAAGAGTCCCATCACCTGGGTGATCAGTGCAGAGATACATCACAAATCCTCGGTAGGCAAAGCCTAGACAACAGTTACATCACCTAGGGGATCAGTGCAGAGATATGTTACAAAGCTCCTGTAGGCAGAGCCTAGACAAGAGTTACATCACCTGGGTGACAGGCAAACAACAACAACAACTTATTATCATCCCCACTTCAGTCTTTGAGGTTAGACAGACCAGGATTCAAATCCAAGCTCCACCTCTGGCTGTGCGAGCTTGCTCAAGCTGCTAACCTCTCTGAGACTTGACTCTTCATTTGTGAAATGAGGATAAAGACCCTTCTCTCAGGGGCTGTGCCAAGGATGAAATGAGTCATGCATTGGTCAGGACAGGTGATTCTGTGTAACAAATAAGCCCCCAAACCTCAGTGGCTTCAAGAGCAAAGTGGACTTCTTTTCTTTTCTTTTCTTTTCTTTTCTTTTCTTTTCTTTTGCAGGGGTTGGGGTGCAGTGGATGGAGTCTCACTCTTTCTCCCAGGCTGGAGTGCAGTGGTGCAATCTCAGCTCACTGTAACCTCCACCTCCTGAGTTCAAGAGATTCTCCTGCTTCAGCTTCCTGAGTAACTGGGACCACAGGCAACTACCATCATGCCCAACTAATTTTTTATATTTTTAGTAGAGATGGGGTTTCACCGTGTTAGTCAGGATGGTCTTGATTACATGACCTCATGATCTGCCCACCTCAGCCTCCCAAAGTGCTGGGATTACAGGCGTGAGCCACCACACCCGGCCTTGACTTCTGAATTGATTTCACATCCATCACGGGTCAACAAGGGGGCTCTGGTGGTCGTAGTCATTCAGAGCCTCAAACAGATAGACCCTTATCCCAGAAGATGCTCCCACAGTTCCAGTAACAGAGCAAATAAAACATAATCAGCCATGAGCCACTTCTTAAATCCCCTGCCCGGAAGGGATGCACATTTCTTCTGTCACTGCTGTTGCCCAAAATGTCTCAGGCCGCCGCGCACAGTGACTCACATCTGTAGTCTCAGCATTTTGGGAGGCAGAGGCAGGCAGATCACCTGAGGTCAGGAGTTCCAGACCAGTCTGACCAACATGGAGAAACCCTATCTCTACTCATAATACGAAAATTTGCCGGTTGTGGTGGCGGGTGCCTGTTAGCCCCAGCTAGTCTGGAAGCTGAGGCAGGAGAATCACTTGGATCCAGGAGGTGGAGATTGCAATGAGTTGAGACCAGGCCACTGCATCCTAGTCTGAGTGAAAGAGTGAGACTTCATCTCAAAAAAAAAAAAAAAAAAAAAAAAAAAGTCTCAGGCTATGTCTGAACTAGGAGGGTAGAAAGAGTAGTCATTTTGGTTGCCACAAACCATCGAAACAAAGATGCAGATCATTGATGTAAAATTACTGTTAGTTCCTTCCGACTCCTTTTCAGCTTCTCTTCATTGCTATGAGCCAGCATCTCCAGTGTCAGTTTTCAGTCTGTTGCCTCCAAGCTCCTAGTGTACCTTTCAATATGTGCACTGTGATAAACTGGGAAACACTGTTCAATATACCTTCTGGAAGTGAACATTCTGCAGGCATCTAGGTAGAGGATGGAGAGACTCCAGGGGGCAGGAGCTCTCTGTCTGGGCCTTGATCATGTTCAATCCCCAACCTCAGACCTAGGCGTGGTCCCTCAGCCACCTTATAACCTTGGCTTGCAACATCTCGACATGGAAACCAAAACGCAGCAGGGCCCATGTGATCTGAAGGTTCCTGAAAAGTTTCCCAGACCCCCTCTTGTACCCCTTGTGCAACCCGCACACGGTGACTTGTATTCTAGAGGGTCCTCACAGAGCTGCCATTCCTTCTGCCAGAACCTGCACTCATGCATTCTGGAGGCTTCCTGCCCTACAAAGGCAGCCAGACACCCACCATGCATCCCTGCACCAGTGGCTCACGGCTAGCTCCCTCATCTGCACTCCAGCGGCTCATGGCCAGCTCCCTCACCTGCACCAGTGGCTCTTGGCCGGCTCCCTCCCCTGCACACCAGCAGCTCATGTCCGGCTCCCTCCCCTGCACACCAGTGGCTCATGGCCCACTCCCTCCCTTGCAAACCAGCAGCTCACGGCCCGCTCCCTCCCCTGCATTCCAGCAGCTCATGGCCAGCTCCCTCACCTGCACTCCAGTGGGTGGCCCAGTGCTTGTGCAAAAGCTGCTGACTAGCTCCAGCCTGCCCAAATCCACAAACGTCTCTTATGTGGTGGCTGAACAACATTTTATGACATCTGAACACCTTTCAAATCTGTGCTTCCTTGGGTACCTCTCTTTCCAATAGGGCACCAGGCAGAGTTGCTTTATGTCTTACAGTGACTCTTTTATCATAGTTGCAATCCTTTATACTACACTTCCCCGTTAGACCCACTATGTGGTTTCTATCTCTTGATGGGACCCAGGCTGCTACACAACCTAACCCATGAACATTGCACTTCATTAATTCCTCACCATTGGTCCAAGATCATGCTCCATCACCCCTCTCTGCCTTCTGACTTTCTTTCCATAAGTGAAACCCCTAAACGTCTTCTTTGTGCCCAAAGCTTACCTTCTCTTCTTTCCCTATATTCTTGGCCAGACACAAAAATCTGATGCTCTGGCAAATGCAGAAATGGGGAGAAGGCAGGGGAATCATTTCTCCTCCCTTAGGTAAGCACTGAGGGTTATGTCATTCCATTGTATGAGGAATAAAAAAATGAGGCATAGAGAGCTGCCATGATTTGCCTGGACCAATGAAGCTTTCATGGCAGAGGTGGAACAAACGTTTAGGTGTCCTGAATGTCAGTCCAGCTCATATGTCTTCAGAACGTGCTGTGGAGGGAGACACCGGGGGATCCCACTCATGCTGAGCACTCAGGGGTACCCAGGTGCTGAGAGTGGGGACTTGACAGGCTGAGTTGACTCAGTCCAGTCCTCCTACACCAAATAATGATGGAAACCCCCACATAATAGAAGTGAAGAGAGGGAACGAAGCCAGGAACTATTAAGAGGCTGATGCCTAGGAGGCCTGGGCAGAATGACAGGGAGATTGGAGCAGAACAGAGGCCCTAGATGGGGACAAGGGGAAGGAAGTGGCCTCAGTGGCCAGATGACACCTGTCCACTGCACAGAGGCTGGAGCCTTGAGTTCCATCTAGTCCTTGTCAACTACAATCATTCTGCCCTATGGCTCAATGAGTCCTGGAGAAAATGTGTTTTCTGCAGGCTGGGGAGGTGAGAATAAAACAATTCAGCCTTAAGAAGTTGAAAGTCCCGGAAATCATAGCAGGTGGAGATGGGATTCATACTTAAACTTTCTGCCCTTGACTTCTGGTTTGGCCATGTGTCTCACTTTGGCCAATGAATGTGGTAAACTGCCCATTCTGAGCCTGGGTGGTAGGATAAGAGACCTTCACATTTCCCTTTGTTCTTTGTACTCCTGCCATTGCCATGAGAAGAAGGCACCCTGGCAGGCCCCAACCCGAGGAGGATCAGAGACACTTGGAGCATATCCAGCTCAGCCACCACGGTTTGAGCTGAAACCTCCCAAGCAACTCATGCCCATGAGTGAGAAATGGTGGCCTGTGGTAGTAGGCCTCTGAGGTGTGGGGTTACTAGTTACAAAGCAAGAATTAACTAATAGAGATTTCTACCTCACATCCCTATGAATCAAAGGACAAAGGAAATGAAACAAAATGTGAAAAGCAGATTTCCAATTTTTAGAAGAAAACAGAGGACAGATTTTATGACACTAAGCAGAGAAAAACTTTTTTTAATATGACACAAAACACAGACACCATAAAAGAAACTACTGATAAATTCAGTCATATTAAATGTAGAAGTTTTGATCTGACAAAAAAGGCGATGAATAAAGTTAAAAGACAAAGACAGTGCACGATAAGGTTTGGCTGCATGTCCCCACCCAAATCTCATCTTGAATTGTCCTCCCATAATTCTCCTGTGTTGTGGGTGGGACCTTGTGGGAGATAATTGGAATCATGGGGGCAGTTCCCCCATACTGTTCTCCTGGTAGTGAATAAGTCTCACGAGTTCTGACAGTTTTATCAGGGGATTCCACTTTTGCATCGTCCTCATTTTTCTCTGGGCACTGCCATGAAACAAGTGTCTTTCAACTCCCACCATGTTTCTGAGACCTCTTCAGTCACGTGGAACTGTAAGTCCAATTAAACCTCTTTTTCTTCCCAGTCTGGGATATGTCTTTATCGGCAGTGTGAAAATGGACCAATAGAGTGCACCAATAGGGAAAACATATTTGTAAGGTATTTGGACAAAAAAGCCTTGATATCCAGATCATTAAAATCAAAATTGGCCAGACGTGGTGGCTTATGCTTGTAATCCCAGCACTTTGGGAAGATGAGATGGGTGGATCATCTGAGGTCGGGAGTTCGAGACCAGTCTGACCAACATGGAGAAACACGTCTCTACGAAAAATACAAAATTAGCTGGGAGTGATGGCACTTACTTGTAATCCCAGCTACTCAGGAGGCTGAGGCAGGAGAATCACTTGAACCCAGGAGGTAGAAGTTGCAGTGAGCCACGATCATGCCATTGAACTCCCACCTAGGCAATAAGTGCAAAACTCCATCTAAAAAATAAATATATCACTTACAAGTCAGCAAGAAGAAACCAAAGACCCAACAGACATATGGGCCAGGAGCAATTCACAGAGGAGGAGACCCGAAGGGCTGGGAAACACAAGGCACGCATTCAGCTGCACAGCAAAATCCAGGAACAATATCAGAAAGTGCGATAAAAAATATTGATGAAGATGAGTGAAGACGGATGAGCGCACTGCTGGCGAGGGGCATAGTGAGGTCTCCAGCCCCAAGGTCATCTGGCTGTGCTTCCTAGGAAGGAAGGGCTGACAACAGACCTGTCCCAAGACCCCAAGCTTCACCAGGCTATGTGCAGGCCTTGGACCAGAACATCAGCATCACCTTGGGGTGGGGGTTGCAGGGGGGGTCGCCCATCCTCTGCTCACCAGCAATGCAGAATTCTAGATTCATCTGGAAGATATTGTTGAAGGGAAAAGCAACTTTCCGGAGAGTAAGTATGGACGGCTATTTGTATAAAATTTCAAAACCAGACCAAAGAACACTATCCATTCTTCATGGACATGCACACTAGGTATTAAACATGGATGGGAAGACACACATTGACTTCACAATAATGGGGAGGGAGGTGGTAACTGGACTAGAAAAGGGACATATGATTCGAGCGTCAGGATGAACACTATGGCTGAATCCATAGTTTTCTTCCCTTAAACTCTGGAGCAAAGTCATCCAAAAGCTACCACGTTTGAATTTTAACTGGGAGGTACATGAAAGTTTGATATCATTATCCTCTACATAGTCCTGTGTGTTTGTAATATTGAGGCATATATTTTAAACACTTGACACAGCATGAAAGGAAGCTTGCCTACACGGTAACAATGGTTATCTTTAGGTAGCAGAATTCAAGACTGCTTCTTTTTCTTTTTTTTTCCTACTTGTATATTATCTCTATTTCCCTGTGTGAGGATTTATGACTGTTGTGATGAAAAGGCTAGTATTCTAACTCCCTGCATCATAAGCACATACCGTGCCCTGGCTGGCACGATGGGGAGGAGAGAGCGTGTCTGTTCACCTGGCCAGCCCTAGGCAACTCTGCAGAGAAAAATACAGGCACTTCCCCTCTGCAGCCAAAGAGTTAAGAAGCCTTGATGTGAAATAAGTCATTCCAGGGGAGATAAATCCCAGCCTTATCTAATTCTGTATCCTGAGGCTGATTAATTTAAACTCAAAAATAAAATAAACATCATCTTTAAATAGGGATTAAATACTCAGCGGAGTCCTTAATTAAACAAAGTGACATACATTTTATGGTATGGATTCAGGGGGCCCGGGGTGGGATGAGGGATATCTGTGGGGATGCTTGCTGAGCTAAGGAGAGAAAATCGCCAGTGCTCCTGGATTCCGGAGTGCATTCACCTTTAGCTTCTTGTCTGGATACCCGCAGAAAACCAAAGAGCCATCCTGTGGCAGGATCTTCACACAGGAGGTGGGCTTGTGACCCTGTCCCTGAGGGAGAAGGGATTAGTGGAGGGAGTGGGTGAAGAGTTTGGAGGAAGCCCCTGATGTTCTTAGAAAACAGTAGGAAAGAGATTCCCTTGCCTGGGCATTGTTCCCAAATAGGAGACAAGAGCATGAACTAAAAACAGAGACTCTCAGCTCCCTCCATGGTCCCTGAGCTCAGAAGGGAACCCAGGGAAGTGGGGCAAGTAAAAAATTGAGTGCGCTATCTAACATGTGCCTGGAGGGACCCACGAACCTGAGTCAGGCATGAGAGTAGGCAGCTGGTGGATTCTTCCAGACCTGCAGCACAAAGCCAGGCAGATGTCCCAAGAGCAAGCCACTTCTGCAGAGGCCTCTACTGCATCCCTGCCTCATGGGCACAATGTCACAGAACAGAATTACATCATGTGGGAGACCATGTGCAGTGTAAGTGTCATAATGGAGCTGGACCCAGAAGGTCCCAGACCCAGGTACAGCTATGTCTCTGCTATAGTCAATGTTTGTATGCCCCTAAAATCTGTGTGTTGAATCCTAACTCCTGATAGGTTAGGATTGAATTAGAAGACAAAGACTTTAGGAAGTGATTTCATCATGAAAGCAAAGACCCCATGAATGGGATAAGTGGCCTTGTAAAAGGGAGCCAAGGGAGCTTGTTCTTCTTCCACCATGTGAGGACCCAGCTAGGAGGTGCCCTCTACAAAGAGCAGGCCCTCAAGAGACACCCAATCTGCCACTACATTGACCTCCCACTTGCCACCATCCAGACCTATGAGGCATAAGTTTCTGTTGCTTATAAGCCCCCTAGGCTAAAGTATTTTGTTACGGCAGCGCAAATGGAATAAGACAGCCTCTGACCATCTTGAGCAACTCACTTACCTGCTGAACTCTTCACAGATTTAACTGTGATGAAATCCCTTCAACAGATGTATATTGAACACCTACTGAGTATAAGAACACACTGTGTTATTGGATAGGATTTAAAGCAAGTCACAGTTCCCCAGGGGAAGGCACTGCCATAGCTGAAGAGCAAACCCAAGTTGCTGTGGCAAATGGGGGAAAGGGTGGGTGTCAGAGAAGAAGATAACATGCTAGAGTCCATGTCTGCAGCAATACTGGAACATCCAATAGATGTTTCCCAAAGTGGTGACTTCTCTTCTTACAAAAACTCATAGTTGTCCCTGTGTAAAGTCTTCCCAGAAGTGCAGGGCAGCAGAGAATATGCAGATCAGAAAAGAGAAGAGGACAGAGAGCGCATTCTTGGCATCAGCAGCCACGGCCTTCTTGAAGGAAGGAAAGTATTTCTCCTGGATCCCTGGGTAGCACATAAACATACAGAAATACATTTGTTGGCTATTTGATTCATGGACTCTGAACATTTGCAGACCGGGAGGCTGAGAATCTTCTCCAACCAGATGATGTGGGGCATGGAAGTACAGAAAGGGATCAAAGTAGGAGGAAAACAGAGCAATGAGAAGGGAGCTCTCAGCATGACCAACACAGAGACCTGGGTCTCTGCTACCAACGATAAGAGCTAATGTATAATGATTGCAGGTCTGCAAACAGCAGGCTTTCCATATCACATATGGCAAGCTCTGATGACAACCCTGTGTGACAGGTATTGTTGTCAGAGGCAGAGAGTTGCTACATAATCATATGCAACTGGTGGAATGCCAGAGAGTTTGGTTTTAATTGGTCTTCTTCCTGTTTGCTTTCTATTTGTCCCATCTGTATTTCGTTCTCCTTTTCCTCTTTCTCTGACTTCTTTTGAATTTGTTGAGTATTTTTATTTTGTTTAATCTTCTTTGTTGGCCTTTTACATATAACTATTTTTGCTTGGTTTGGTTTTGAGTTTTAATCATTGCTCTATGGTTTGTGGTATATCACACAGTTTGGATCTGTGTCCCTACCCAAATCTCATGTGGAAATGTAATCCTCAATGCCAAACCTGGGGCCTGGAGGGAGGTGATTGGAGCATAGAGCCAGTTTCTCATGGTTTAACACCATCCCCGCTTGGTACTATATAGCGAGTGAGTTCTCACAAGATCTGGTTGTTTAACAGTGTGTGGCACCTCTCCCTCACTCTCTTCCTCCTGCTCCAGTCACATAAGATATGCCTGCTTCCCCTTTGCCTTCCGTCATGATTGTAAGCTCCCTAAGGCCTCCCAAGAAGCTGAGCAGATGACAGAATCACGCTTCCTGTACAGCCTGCAGAACTGTGAGCCAATTAAAGTTTTTTTTCATAAATTACCCAGTCTCATTTTCTTTTTTTGAGACGTAGTCTCATCCTGTCGCCCAGGCTGCAGTGCAGTGGTGTGATCTCGGCTCACTGCAACCTCCGCCTTCCTGGTTCAAGTGATTCTGCTGCCTCAGCCTCCTGAGTAGCTAAGCCGGGAATACAGGCATATGCCACAAAGCCCACCTAATTTTTTTGTATTTTTAGTAGAGACAGGGTTTCACCATGTTGGCCAGGATGATCTCAATCTCTTGAACTCGTAATCCACCCATCTCAGCCTCCCAAAGTGCTGGGATTACAGGCATGAGCCACCATGCCCAGCCCCAGTCTCAGATATTTCTTTTTTTAAAATTTATTTATTATTCTTTTTAAAATTATTATTATTATGCCTTAAGTTTTAGGGCACAACGTGCAGGTTTGTTACATATGTATACATGTGTCATGTTGGTGTGCTGCACCCATTAACTCGTCATTTAGCATTAGGTATATTTCTAATGCTATCCCTCCCCCCTCCCCCCACCCCACAACAATCCCTGGTGTGTGATGTTCCCCTTCCTGTATCCATGTCTTCTCATTGTTCAATTCCCACCTATGAATGAGAACATGTGGTGTTTTGTTTTTTGTCCTTGCAATAGTTTGCTGAGAATGATGGTTTCCAGTTTCATCCATGTCTCTACAAAGGACATGAACTCATCATTTTTTATGGCTGCCTAGTATTCCATGGTGTATATGTGCCACATTTTCTTAATCTCGTCTATCATTGTTGGACATCTTTGTTGGTTCCATGTCTTTGCTATCTTGAATAGTGCAGCAATAAACATATGTGTGCATGTGTCTTTATAGCAGCATTGTTTATAATTCTTTGGGTATATACCCAGTAATGGGATGGCTGGGTCAAATGGTATTTCTAGTTCTAGATCCCTGAGGGATTGCCACACCGACGTCCACAATGGTTGAACTGAATTACAGTCCCACCAACAATCTAAAAGTGTTCCTATTTCCCCACATCCTCTCCAGCACCTGTTTTTTCCTCACTTTTTAATGATCACCATTCTAACTGGTGTGAGATGGTATCTCATTGTGGTTTTGATTTGGATTCCTCTGATGGCCAGTGATGATATTGTGGTTTTGATTTGCATTTCTCTGATGGCCAGCGACGAGGACCATTTTCTCATGTGTTTTTTGGCTGCATAAATGTCTTCTTTTGAGAAGTGTCAGACATTTCTTTATAGCAGTGAAAGAACAGAATAATACAGTATATGTATTTAACTTAGCCTTGGCTGCCATCAACATTATGCCATTTCACAGAAGCAGGATCTGAGGCTCAAGTTATCATCCTGCCTTGGCCTTCCAAAGTGCTGGGATAACAGGCATGTGCCACCATGTCTGGCCTTGCGTTGTTTCTAACCAGATGTCTGCTACCTTTGTTTTTTTTTTTTTTGAGACAGAGTCTCACTCTGTTGCCCAGGCTGGAGTGCAATGGAGCCATCTCAGCTCACTACAACCTCCACCTCCCAGGTTCAAGTGATTCTTCCTGCCTCAGCCTCCTGAGTAGCTGGGGTTACAGATACATGCCACCATGCCCTGCTAATTTTTGTATTTTTAGTAGAGACGGGGTTTTGCCATGTTGTCCATGCTGCTCTTGAACTCCTGGGCTCAAGTGATCATCCTGCCTCAGCATCCCAAAGTGCTGGGATTACAGGTGTGAGCCGCCACGCTCAGCCTATTTTTATCTTGGTTTCTTTCTGTATAATGTCCTTTTCCCTTTTGTAACCTTTCCGATTTTCTCTTTGTCACTGATTTGGGGCAATTTGATTATGATGTCCTTCAGTGTGTCATCCTCATGTCTCTTGTGATAGGGGTTCATTGGTTCTTAGATCTCTGGGTTTACAGTTTTTCTCAAATTTAATTTTTTTCAGCCACAGTTTTTTCAAATATTTTTTCTTCTACTCCTCCCCACCTTCTTCAGGAAATCCAATTACACATATATTAGTCCTGTTGGTGCTGATTTTCTGTTCAATTTTTTTCCATTATTTTTTCCATGTTCCATTTTCGATGGTTTCTACTGCTACAACTTCCAGTTGACTAATCCTTTTTTGTACAATATCTATTCTATTTTAAACACCATTTAGTATATTTTTCATCTCAGGCATTTTATTTTTCATCTCTAGAAGTTCAAGCTGGGTCTTCTATGTCTCCACTTCCATGTTCTAGCTTACCTTTACCTTCTTATTGTGGAATGTTATCATTACAATGTTTTAATATCATTGCCTACTAATTCCATCTTATTTGCCATTTCTGTATCTATTGATCAAGTTTTCTTCTCATTATTGAGACATTTCCTTTTTCTTCACATGCCTGGTAATTTTCAGCCAGATGGCAGACAACATGAAATTTATCTTATTGTGTGTTGGATATTGTTGGGTTCCTATAAATATTATTGAGCTATGTTCTAAGATGCAGTTAAATTATCTGGAAAGATTTTGGTTCTTTGAGGGTTTTCTTTGAGGTCTTGTTAAGTAGGACTTTAGCAGCCTCGGCCTAGATCTAATCTTCCACACTACTGAGGCAATTCTTTTCTGAGTGTTCCATCCAATGGTCTGGGAAGTATAAGGTTTGTCCACTGTTGCTGGTCGGAACACCAAATATACCTGGTTCTGTGGGAGGTTCAAGCATTCTTCTTTCTGTTTCCTTCAGGTATTTTCCCCCCACAGACTTGTAGTTTTCACACATATATGTGCTAATCAGTATTTAGGTGAAGACTCTGGAGGTTTTTGTTTTGTGACTTTGTCCTTTTCATGCCCTGAATACTCTGCCCTGCAGAGTTTATCTGAGCTTCTTTAGTCTCCCTGGACTCCCAGCTTCATCTCCTCAATTCAGGACCATCACCAGGCTCAGCCTGGGTTGGCCCTCCTTGAGCTGTGGCCTAGAAATGGTTTGACTTCTGGTCACCGCACCTGGGCAGTCCAGAGTCACAAGAAACCCTAGGCCATGTGGTAGAATGCCCACTGTCCCCACTTCATCACACTGTACTCTCTCCATCCAGTGCTAGCTTTAGCCACGCTGTCTCACAGTCCAGAATGCTAGCCAGAGACCAAACTTTCTGCAGTGCCTTGGCTGGGGCCCACAGATAAGAATGGCCAAGCAGTGCTCCCAGAAGCCAGCAGATGACATCAATCAGTTTTACATCCTCCAGGCACTGAGAATCTCTGAACACCAGAAGTGTCCTCTGTTGCCACAGCTGAACCCTCAAATGAAGACTCCAGAAGGCCCTGAAATGTGTTCAGGCTCTCATCATTGCCTGTCTGTGGCCAAAAGGACACAGACTCTTTCCATGTCTGGTGAGATATCTAGCACACTGGGGGCACTGGAAAGCCCCTTTTCAACTTTAGGCCTTAGCTGTGCTCTCCATTGACCTCAGGCCAGACACTGCACATTATGGGGGACACCGCTGGGTGCTGGGATGAGAATGGCAGTTGGCATGTGAGCTAGGATTGAGAGCCCACCACTCTCTTCCCCAGCCAGGCGGTGGGCAGTTACCATCTCTGGCTTCTGTCACCTTACCAGCCTCCTCTGCTACAATTGCATTTCTGGCAGGCAGTGGATCAGAGAAGCACTAGCAGTTGAGGACGATGTGGAGAATCACTACTGGCCAAGCATTCCCAATCTGACAGCAGAACAGAAGTACAGCAGTGCTGAGGTGAACTTGACAGAGAACTTTGAGACCATGAAGGCAACCATCACTTCCAACTCATCACAACCTGCATCTCCCACAGATTTATTGTAGAAGAACTCAACCATCTCCGTGTCAACAAGAAATGGTCCTCACTCTACACCATCACGCTTGGATTTAGATCATGGGGCTGTTCTGTCTTTAGTATGGAACTGAAAACTTTAATTTCCACAGAAATGTAAGGTTTTGGGCTACAGCCTTACTGAAACAAACAAATACGAGCATAGTGGTCTACAGATGGAATATCTGGGGCTCTAGACAAACTGCTACTTGAAAGTATAATCACTCTCTTTTTGTTTGTATCTTTACCCTGGTAGGACAATGTCAGAAATTTCCTTGGTCATACAGAATATAAAACATAGTTTCAACAAAAGCAGAATTACAGCTACAAACTATTTTTGGTGTATTTGCCTAAGTATAAGATAGCTGATTGGGGCTTTATCACGTAATGTTAGTTTGCTTAGTTTTCATTAAGTTTGTTAAACTTAAATTGTGAATAAATATATGGCTGATTCATTTTGTAATTAAACTGCACATTGACATAAGGTGTACATTAAAAGTTGCTGCAGGCTGTCATCCAAAATAAAACTTATGTAAAACCAAAAATTCTATAAACCAATGTCAAGGAATGTAACCTAAAATAAAAATACAGTTAACATGGAATTGCAAAACTAGAATGGGTGAAATATTTACCCATAAAATCTTCTTTGGAACATTGATATAACACTAGAAAAGAATTTTTCTAAATAACTACAATGTTCAACTCTGACTGCATCTGTGAAGACCAGGCATTTTGAATCATTTCTCTGTGGTGTGTGGCAGTACAATTTTACGGAAATGCACTACAATAATTAATAAAATTCTCTAATGGGAAGATTTTAATGAATAAGTATTTACACTATAAATATTTATAATATTGGTGCTATTATTTCACAAAATAAAAAAGCTGTGTTACAGCCTTTAAAAGCAAATAATAGCCTTGCATTTCTAAATAAAGAAAAAATATAAATTTTATGAAATACGGTTAAGAGTAATTGACAAAATAAAAATTGGGGCATAAATTATATTATAGTTTGGATAGAGGTTGAAAAAAGTGGATGAAAATTTTAATGAGCCCTTTTTGCCTGCACTAAACTTAATCTTATAGGTAAATATTATAACACATATAGGGTACCTACTAGCTGTCTAATTTATTTTTTACATAATGTATAAATCCTAGCCTATTGGTCTTAATATTTGAACCTAAAATAACACACAAACATACAAGAGAACAAAACAAGGAAGAAGTGTATGGAGACAGTGACATTATCAAGGTGGTGGAATAGGGGGTCCCTACTTTTGTATTCCCCTGCAGCCATAAAAACTAGTCATCCATCCATCAACCAAAGTAACTTTATGAGAGATCCAGTCACAGTGGCTCATGACAGTAATCTCCTCCATTCAGGAGCCTGAGGCGGGAGGACTGCCAGGCCGGGAGTTCAAGAATAGCCTGGTCAATATAGGGAGCTTTGGGATGCAGGGCATTATGAAACCTTGCTAAAACCCAAAATCGAGGAGAGTCATTTTGAGAAGGCAGGGCCTTTGGTTAACAAGGTGTCATATTATCCAAAGCAATCTCTAAGTTAACTCAAATCCCTATCAAAATCCCTGTCCCACTTTTTATAGTAATAGAAAATGTAAGTCTGCAATGTAGGCTGAATGGCCAAGCCAATCATGAGGAATAAGAAAAAAGCTGGGGACATCATACTCGTGACTCACACGAAACAGTTCAAAAGTCACTGTTTGTAGAAAACCTGGGGAAAACCTGGGGTACTCAGTGGGAGCCACACTCACCCACACATCTGTCATTAGGCTCAACATATAGCAGAACCTGCCCTAGTACCTGTCCCACAAAACAAAGCCCTGAGGACAATCCACCCTGTCCAAAAACATGACAGAACTCACAACCACAGGTGCTCCTGGTAACAAGCCCACTAAAGGTAAAACCCACTTCAGATTCGGCAGCCACCTTGTGATGCAGCTACAAGCCTTTTTACTGCAAACCCAGTAAAGATCTCATCAGCCTTGAGACCCAACAGATGAAGATCTTTACCTACTAAAATGAGTTTATAAAAATGAACAGAAGTGGCTGCGCACGATGGCTCACACCTGTAATCCCAGCACTTTGGGGGCCGAGGTGGGTGGATTATGAGATCAGCAGTTCAAGACCAGCCTGGCCAAGATGGTGAAACACTCTCTCTACTAAAAATACAAAAATTAGCTGGACATGGTGGTTGGCGCCTGTAATCCCAGCTACTCGGGATGCTGAGGGAGAGACTTGCTTGAATCTAGGAGGTGGAGGTTGCAGTGAGCCAAGATTGTGCCACAGCACTGCAGCCTGGGTGACAGAACGAGACTCCATCTCAAAAACAAAACAACAACAACAACAAAAAATGGAACGAGGTGTGTGCTTCTCCAAATGCGCAAACACCAATGCAAGTCTATATTATGCCCATTCTAACGGTTCTATTTTAACATAGAACTGGAAGTCCTACATAGAATAATTAAGTCATACATCAAATAATTAAGCAAGAAAAACTAAAAGATTCAAATTGAAAAGAAGAAATAATGTCAGTTTGTAGATGACATAATGTTATATATAAAAAACATAAATAGTACATTTAAATAATGCATTTAATGCATCTATATATAAATAGTCCATCTAATAAATGCACTCAGTAAAGAAGCAGAATATACAATTAGCATACAAATATCAGTTTTGTTTCTATATGCTAGCAAAATACCAGTAAAAAAGAAAAAACAATCTCATTTACAATAGCAATGAAATAATAGATTTCTTAGCAATAAATTTAACCAATGTGGTGAAAGATCTTTACAATAAAAAATAAAATATATTGATGAAAAAAATTAAAGAAGATACAAATAAATGTAAATATATTACATGTTTATGGATTAGAAGAATATTGTCTAAGTGCCATATTATCCAAAGCAATCTGTAGATTAATTTGACTTCCTATCAAAATTCCTGTGCTACTTTTTACAGTAATAGAAAATAAAGTCTGCAATGTATAGAAAACTATAAGAAATATTGAATGGCCAAAGCAATCATGAGGAATAAAACGAAATCTGGGGACATTATACTTTATTATTTAAAACTACATTTCAAGACTACAGTAAACATAATAGAATAGAATGTTTATAGGGACCAACACAAAAACCAATGGAACAGAATACAGAGCCCAGAAGTAAATCTATGCATCTAGAGTTAATCTTTGACAAGGGCACTATGAATACACAATACAAAAAGTGTAGCCTTTTCAATACTTAGTGATGGGAAAACTGGATACTCACAAGCACAATAATAAAACTTGATCATATTTCTTACATAAGACACAAAAATTGACGTAAAATAAAGACTTAAATTTAATACATAAATCCTTAAAAGAAAATCTTTAAAAAAGCATATGAAAAGCCTTCATGATACTGGCCTTGGCAGTGTTTTTAAATATGATATCAAAAGTATAGCAATAAAACCAGACACAAAGATGTAGTGTATTAAACTATTGTGCACAGCAAAAAATAAGAAAACATTTAAGATGGGAAAACACTTGCAAACCATGCATGATAAGAGGTTAGTATACAAAATATAGCAGAAACTCATAAAAATCAGAAGCTAAACAATAATAATTATAATACCCAACTAAAAAGTAGGCAAAAGACTAAACTTTTTTTATTATTATTATACTTTAACTTTTAGGGTACATGTGCACAACGTGCAGTTTTCTTACATATGTATACATGTGCCATGTTGGTTTGCTGCACCCATTAACTCGTCATTTAGCATTAGGTATATCTCTTAATGCTATCCATCCCCCCTCCCCCACCCCACAACAGGCACCAGTGTGTGATGTTCCCTTTCCTGCGTCCATGTGTTCTCATTGTTCAATTTCCACCTGTGAGTGAGAACATGCGGTGTTTGGTTTTTGGTCCTTGCAATAGTTTGCTGAGAATGATGGTTTTCTGCTTCATCCATGTCCCTACAAATGACATGAACTCATCCTTTTTTACGGCTGCATAGTATTCCATGGTGCATATGTGCCACATTGCCTTAATCCAGTCTATCATTGTTGGACATTTGTGTTGGTTCCAAGTCTTTGCTACTGTGAATAGTGCCGCAATAAACATACTTGTGCATGTGTCTTTAGAACAGCATGATTTATAGTCCTATGGGTATATACCCAGTAATGGGATGGCTGGGTCAAATGGTATTTCTAGTCCTAGATGCCTGAGGGATTGCCACACTGACTTCCACAATAGTTGAATTAGTTTACAGTCCCACCAACAGTGTAAAAGTGTTCCTATTTCTCCACATCCTCTCCAGCACCTGTAGTTTCCTGACTTTTTAATGATCACCATTCTAACTGGTGTGATATGATATCTCATTGTGGTTTTGATTTGCATGTCTCTGATGACCAGTGATGGTGAGTATTTTTTTCATGTGATTTTTGGCTGCATAAATGTCTTCTTTTGAGAAGTGTCTGTTCATATACTTCACCCACTTGTTGTTGGGGTTGTTTGTTGTCTTCTTGTTAATTGGTTTGAGCTCATTGTAGATTCTGGATATTAGCCCTTGGTCATATGAGTAGATTGCAAAAATTTTCTCCCATTCTGTATATTGCCTGTTCACTCTGATGGTGGTTTCTTCTGTGCAGAAGCTCTTTAGTTTAATTAGATCCCATTTGTCAATTTTGGCTTTTGTTGCCATTGCTTTTGGTGTTTTAGACACGAAGTCCTTGCCCATGCCTATGTCCTGAATGGTAATGCCTAGGTTTTCTTCTAAGGTTTTAATGCCTTTAGGTCTAACGTTTAAGTCTTTAATCCATCTTGAATTGATTTTTATATTAGGTGTAAGGAAGGGATCCAGTTTCAGCTTTCTACATATGGCTAGCCAATTTTCACAGCACCATTTATTAAATAGGGAATTCTTTCCTCGTTGCTTGTTTTTCTCAGGTTTGTCAAAGATCAGATATTTGTATATATGTGGCATTATTTCTGAGGGCTCTGTTCGATTCCATTGGTCTGCATCTCTCTTTTGGTACCAGTATCGTGCTGTTTTGATTACTGTAGCCTTGTAGCATAGTTTGAAGTCAGGTAGCATGGTGCCTCCAGCTTTGTTCTTTTGGCTTAGGATTGACTTGGCATTGCAGGCTCTTTTTTGGTTCCATATGAACTTTAAAGTAGTTTTTTCCAATTCTGTGAAGAAAGTCATTGGTAGCTTGACGGGGCTGGCATTGAATCTATAAATTACTTTGGGCAGTATGGCTATTTTCACTATATTCGCTCTTCCTATCCATGAGCATGGAATATTCTTCCATTTGTTTGTATCCTCTTTTATTTCATTGAACAGTGGTTTGTAGTTCTACTTGAAGAGGTCCTTCACATCGCTTGTAAGTTGGATTCCTAGGTATTTTATCCTCTTTGAAGCAATTGTGAATGGGAGCTCACTCATGATTTGGCTCTCTGTTTGTCTGTTATTTTTGTATAAGAATGCTTGCAATTTTTGCACAGGATTTTGTATCCTGAGACTTTGCTGAAGTTGCTTATCAGCTTAAGGAGATTTTGGGCTGAGACAACGGGGTTTTCTAGATATACAATCATGTCATCAGCACACAGGAGCAATTTCACTTCCTCTTTTCCTAATTGAATGCCTTTTATTCCCTTTTCCTGCCTCATTGCACTGGCCAGAACTTCCAACACTATGTCGAATAGGAGGGGTGAGAGCGGGCATCCCTGTCTTGTGCCAGTTTTCAAAGGGAATGCTTCCAGTTTTTGTCCACTAAGTATGATATTGGCTGTGGGTTTGTCATAGATAGCTGTTATTATTTTGAGATACGTCCCATCAATACCTAATTTATTGAGAGGTTTTAGCATGAAGTGTTGTTGAATTTTGTCAAAGGCCTTTTCTGCATCTATTGAGATAATTTTGTGGTTTTTGGCTTTGATTCTGTTTATATGCTAGATTACATTTATTAATTTTTGTATGTTGAACCAGCCTTGTATCCCCAGGGATAAAGCCCTCTTGATCATGGTGGATAAGCTTTTTGATGTGTTGCTGGATTCAGTTTGCCAGTATTTTATTGAGGATTTTTGCATCACTGTTCATCAAGGATATTGGTCTAAAATTCTCTTTTTTTGTTTTGTCTCCGCCAGGCTTTGGTATCAGGATGATGCTGGCCTCATAAAATGAGTTAGGGAGGATTCCCTCTTGTTCTATTGATTGGAATAATTTCAGAAGGAATGGTACTAACTCCTCCTTGTACTTTGGTAGAATTCGGCTGTGAATACATCTGGTCCTGGACTTTTTTTGTTTGTAAGCTATTAATTATTTCTTCAATTTCAGAGCCTGTTATTGGTTTATTCAGAGATTCAACTTCTTCCTGCTTTAGTCTTGGGAGAGTGTATGTGTCGAGGAATTTATCCATTTCTTCTAGATTTTCTAGTTTATTTACATAGAGGTGTTTATAGTATACTCTGACGGTAGTTTGTATTTCTATGGGATCAGTCGTGATATCCCCTTTGTCATTTTTATTGCGTCTATTTGATTCACCTCTCTTTTCTTCTTTATTAGTCTTGCTAGCGGTCTATCAATTTTGTTGATTTTTTCAAAAATACAGCTCCTTCATTCATTGATTTTTTTGAAGGTTTCTTTCTGGCTCTATTTCCTTCAGTTCTGCTCTGAGCTTAGTTATTTCTTGACTTCTACTAGCTTTTGAATGTGTTTGCTCTTGCTTCTCTAGTTCTTTTAATTGTGATGTTATGGTGTCAATTTTAGATTTTTCCTGCTTTCTCTTGTGGGCATTTAATGCTATAAATTTCCCTCTACACACTGCTTTGAATGTGTCCCAGAGATTCTGGTATGTTTTATCTTTGTTCTCGTTGGTTTCAAAGAACATCTTTATTTCTGCCTTCATTTCGTTATGTACCCAGTACTCATTCAGGAGCAGGTTGCTCAGTTTCTATGTAGTTGAGTGGTTTTGAGTGAGCTTCTTAATCCTGAGTTGTAGTTTGATTGCACTGTGGTCTGAGAGACAGTTTATTATGATTTCTTTCTTTTTTTTTTTTTTTTTACATTTGCTGAGGAGTGCTTTACTTCCAACTATCTGGTCAACTTTGGAATATGTGTGGTGTGGTGCTGAAAAGAATGTATATTCTGTTGATTTGGGGTGGAGAGTTCTGCAGATGCCTATTACGTCCGCTTGGGGCAGAGCTGAGTTCAATTCCTGGATATCCTTGTTAACTTTCTGTCTTTTTGATCTGTCTAATGATGAGAGTGGGGTGTTAAAGTCTCCAATTATTATTGTATTGGAGTCTAAGTCTGTTTGTAGTTCACTAAGGATTTGCTTTATGAATCTGGGTGCTCCTGTATTGGGTGCATACATATTTATGATAGTTAATTCTTCTTGTTGAATTGATCCCTTTACCATTATGTAATGGTCTTCTTTGCCTCTTTTGATATTTGTTGGTTTGAAGTCTGTTTTATCTGAGACTAGGACTGCAACCCCTGCGTTTTTTATTTTCCATTTGCTTGGTAGACCTTCCTCCATCCTTTTATGTTGAGCCTGTGTGTGTCTCTTCACATAAGATGGGTTTCCTGAATACAGCACACTGATGGGTCTTGACTCTTTATCCAATTTGCCAGTCTGTGTCTTTTAATTCAAGCATTTAGCCTGTTTACAATTAAGGTTAGTATTGTTAAGTGTGAATTTGATCCTGTCATTATGATGTTAGCTGGTTATTTTGCACATTAGTTGATGTAGTTTCTTCCTAGCCTCGATGATCTTTACAATTTGGCATGTTTTTCCAGTGGCTGGTACCAGTTGTTCCTTTCCATGTTTAGTGCTTCCTTCAGGAGCTCTTTTAGGGCAGGTCTGGTGGTGACAAAATCTCTCAGCATCTGCTTGTCTGTAAAGGATTTTATTTCTCCCTCACTTGTGAAGCTTAGTTTGGCTGGATATGAAATTCTGGGTTGAAAATTCTTTTCTTTAAGAATGTTGAACATTGGCCCCCACTGTCTTCTGGCTTGTAGAGTTTCTGCCGAGAGGTCAGCTGTTAGTCTGATGGGCTTCCCTTTGTGGGTAACCAGACCTTTTTCTCTGGCTGCCCTTAATGTCTTTTCCTTCATTTTAACTTTGGTGAATCTGATAATGATGTGTCTTGGAGTTGCCCTTCTCAAGGATTATCTTTGTGGCATTCTCTGTATTTCCTTAATGTGAATGTTGGCCTGCCTTACTAGATTGGGGAAGTTCTCCTGGGTAATATCCTGCTGATTGTTTTCCAACTTGGTTCCATTATCCCCATCAATTTCAGGTACACCAATTAGACATCGATTTGGTCTTTTCACATAGTCCCATATTTCTTGGAGGCTTTGTTCATTTCTTTTTATTCTTTTTTCTCTAAACTTCTCTTCATGCTTCATTTCATTCATTTCATTTTCCATCACTGATACTTTTTCTTCCAGTTGATTGCATCAGTTACTGAGGCTTGTGCATTCATCACATAGTTCTCTTGTCATAGGTTTCAGCTCCTTCAGGTCCTTTAAGGACTCCTCTGCATTGGTTATTCTAGTTAGCCATTCATCTAATTATTTTTCAAAGTTTTTAACTTCTTTGCCATTGGTTTGAACTTCCTCCTTCAGCTTGGAGTAGTTTGATCTTCTGAAGCCTTCCTCTCTCAACTCACCAAAGTCATTCTCCACCCAGCTTTGTTCTGTTGATGGTGAGGAGCTGTGTTCCTTTGGAGGAGGAGAGATGTTATGATGTTTAGAGTTTCCAGTTTTTCTGCTCTGTTTTTTCCCAATCTTTGTGGTTTTATCTACCTTTGGTCTTTGATGCTGGTGACGTACAGACGGGTTTTTTTTTGTGTGTGTATGTCCTTTCTGTTTGTTAGTTTTCCTTCTAACAGTCAGGACCCTCAGCTGCAAGTCTGTTGGAGTTTACTGGAGGTCCACTCCAGACCCTGTTTACCTGGGTATCAGCAGCGATGGCTGCAGAACAGTGGATATTGGTGAACCACAAATGTTGCTGTCTGATGCTTCCTCTGGAAGTTTTGTCTCAGAGGAGTACCCAGTCGTGTGTGGTGTCAGTCCACCCCTAAGGGGTTGTGCCTCCCAGTTAGGCTACTCAGGGATCAGGTACTCACTTGAGGACGCAGTCTGCCCATTCTCAGATCTCAAGCTGTGTGCTGGGAGAACGACTACTCTCTTAAAAGCTGTGGGACAGGGACATTTATGTCTGCAGAGGTTATTGCTGTCTTTAGTTTGTCTGTGCCCTACCCCCAGAGGTGGAGCCTACAGAGGCAGGCAGGCCTCCTTGAGCTGTGGTGGGCTCCACCCAGTTTGAGCTTCTGGGCAGCTTTGTTTACCTACTCAAGCCTGAGCAATGGTGGACGCCCCTCCCGCAGCCCTACTGCCACCTTGCAGTTTGATCTCAGACTGCTGTGCTAGCAATGAGCAAGGTTCCGTGGGCATAGGACTGTCCGAGCCATGTGCAGGATATATTCTCCTGTGTGCTGTTTGTGAAGCTGGTTGTAGAAGTTCAGTATTAGGGTGCGAGTGATGCGATTTTCCAGGTGCCATCTGTCACCCCTTTCTTTGACTAGGAAAGGGATTTCCCTGACCCCTTGTGCATCCCAGGTGAGATGATGCCTTGCCCTGTTTCAACTCATGCCTGGAGCACTGTACCCACTGTCCTGCACCCACTGACTGGTACTCCCCACTGAGATGAGCCTGGTACCCTAGTTGGAAATGCAGAAATCACCCATCTTTGGCGTCACTCACGCTGGGAGCTGTAGACGGGAGCTGTTCCTTTCTGCCCTCTTGGTCCCACTGACCAAGAGTAAACATTTTTTACGAACATATTCAAATGGCCAACAGGTGTGTAGAAAGATGCTAAACATTACCATTCATGAGAAAATTGCAAATCAAAAGATACCACTTTACAGCAGTTGGAATGGCAAATATATATAAAAAAAAGAAACATGACAAGTGTTAATAAGGATGTGACAAACTATTTCTGTACAGTCTTAGTGAGTTGCAAACTGGAAGAGTCATTATGAAAATTAGTTTGCAGGTTATTTTAAAAAATAGAAGTATCGTACAATCCTGAAATTCCACTTCTGTCTACAAACAAAATAAAATCAGCATCTCAAAAATTATCTGCACCCTTGTATTCAATGCAGCATTATTCACAACGGTCAAGGGTATTTTTTTTTAAACAACTTATCTGTAGCTGCTGAATGGATAAGGAAAATGTGGTATAAATATACAACTGAATATTATTCACCCATAAAAAAAAGAATGAAATTCTGGTATTTCAACGACATGAATGGACCTGGGTACATTATGCTGTGCAAAATAAGCCAGGCACAGGAAGACAAACATTGTATGTTCTCACTTAAATGGAGAATTTAAAAATCCTGAACTCGTGGAAGCAGAGAGTACAATGGTAATGACCAGGCCTGGAGGTAGAAAAAATGATAAGGTGTTCAGAGTACAAACTTTCAGTTATAAGATAAAAAAGTTTTGGGTGTCTAATGTATAGCTTTAAGATGTAGTTAATAACAGTGTTTTGTATGCTTAAAATTTGCTACTACAGTAGGAGACCTCAAATGTTCTCACTACAAAAAACATAACCATGTAAGGTGGCATAAATATTCATCAACTTACTTGTATTAAACATTTTACAACATATATACCTATCAAACTTTTATAATATACACAATACATAATTATGCACTTTTTATTGGTCAAAAAATTAATGTTATGTACACATGCATATATTCACATAAGTGTGTATATACACAGATATAAAACATATACATATATATCAATTACATATGTTGTTATGTATATACTTGTGTGTGTGTATATATATATATATATATATATATATGACAAAATCCTAGTAGGCTTCAAACTAAACAAGAGAAAATTATAAAATAATTATTTAAAAATCAAGAAAAAATGGGTATTTAATACATGCTCAGCAATATTTTAAGTTCTTCAATGGCAAAGTACATGTTTTAAATGTAGAAAGTAGATACATTATACCATATTACAGTTTAGGAATTATGGCACAGAGTGTTTACAGTATTAGCCTCAATACATACTAAAAACTTAAAATTTTGAAGTAAAATAACATTTGGTTTTATTTTATGGGGCAGAGGCTTAGTGTTCTGATTAAATTATTGAGTATGAATTTCTGTAGAATCACATTTGAAACCTTCACAGGATATGAAATTATAAAGCAGAAAACATACAACATCTGGATGTGGTGTTTCTGGGATTTCTAAACCTAATCCCAATATCTCCACTACTCTCACACATTTTAGACAAGACTCAAAATGGAAATTAGAAAATGTTTAACATAGAGTTCCTTAAAAATCACAGACAGCCCCATGTCCTCACAAGCAATAAAAGAGCAAGCAGTCAGGTCCTCCAGTCCCTTGTAAGCCATGCAAAGGGCTTTGATTTTCTTTATAACCTAGAAGAGTGATCGTTGAAGGGGAAGTCCAGTCCTAGAAAATTGAAGAGCATGGGGCAGAAGATGTCTGTCTCTAATGAAAGCAAGAGAAAGAAATCAGAGCTTCTCAGAAAAGATTTCCATTGGAGCATAGCTTCACAAACCACACTTTTTAAGATCTGGCTTTCTCCTTGACCTTTGGTCACCTCATCTGTGTGATCTGTCTTATTCACTCCCACCTATTCGGATATTTGGCTACTATCTCCGGTCTCCTCACACTCTGGGGCTTTTTCTTTTACTCAATGTAGGTGATCAGGTTTAGCTTAGAGAACAGCCAAGGACTCTGTGTTAGAAAAAGTAATATGACTTATGCTGTGATTTTCCAATTAATACTTAGTACTGTGCTCAGTGGAAAAACACAGAACATTATAAAATAGTCTAAAAATGTAATATCAAATACTATTTCCTCACAGAAACGTTATGATATTTAAAAACTTTTCTAAATTTGTGGGTCCTTAGCTCCACGACCCAGTGCTGCTGAATCAAAACTTGGTGGTGGTTGGCTGTGCATGGTGACTCACACCGCTGATCACAGCACTTTGAGAGGCCAAGGCAGTCAAATCACTTAAGCCCAAGAGTTTGAGGCCAGCCTGGGCCACATGGTGAGACCTACTCTACTGGCTGAGGGTGGGGAGGAGGGGGAAAGTTGGTGGTAATGGGAGGTGGTAATGCGATTATAAGGTGTGGGCAACCATATTTTGTGCCTCTAAATTTGTGGAGTTAACACTAATCTAAAATTAAGGATACAGATCAGCTGAAGAAAGAAAAACATTAATGTCGAGATAAAACTTCCTTGTGGGGGTCTGCAGCTGCAATACCACCAGGCGGCAGCATCCCACCTCTTTCACCCGGCTGCAGCCCCACCAGGAGCCCGGCTCCATTCGGGGCGCTGCGGCAGGTACTAGACCCGGAAGGCGAAGGCGTGGATTTCCTGCCCTCCGGGGTGTCTTCCCGCTCCGCGGACCCCAGGGAATTCAATTCATTCATCAAGCTCCGCCTCAACTGTCCAAGCTGGGGCAGCTGGTCGCACAGTCGCCAGCCAAGGCCTCTGCTCCAGAACCCGTGGGCTGCTTTCCTGAGTGGAAGGACATTGTCTTCACCAGCCACAAAAAAATCCGTTCCTTTGCACCCTGTTTCCCATTGCCACCGACTTCGTGTAAACTCTAGTCCTGAGGACACGAGAGAGACACAGGCCTGGCCCCATGGACATGCTCAGTGCCACGGCTTCCAGCAGTTGGACAGGTGAACTCTACAAATCTCGGGGCCCATCGCACCAAGGAGACAGAAAGAAGCAAACAAAGGAAGGACCCTATGAAATGCACCCCCAAAGCAACCAACCAATCCAAGAAAAAAAAAACAAAAAAAACAACACCTCTCAGGGATCCATTGGTTTTCCCACGTGGGCGGCCCTGATCCCCTGTTCTAGCCTGGCCCAAGCACCCTCCACCTCACCCTGGCCTGCTCAAAGTGCCCTGTCCACTTCAGCGGAGCCTCCCTCTCCAAGTCTCTGTCTCCCTCGCTCTACAACTCCTTCACCCTCTCCCTTTCTCTACTTCCTCCTTCAGCTCCGGCTCTTCTGTCACCTTCTGTCTCTCTCCCCCTCCACCTTTCTCTCTCTCCCCCCGTTTCTATCTCTCCTTCCCAGTCTCCCTAGCTCTCTTTCAAGCTGTGTCTGTGTCTTTTTTTCTGTATGTCCTTATGTCTGTGTCCGTGTGTCCATGTGTCTCTGTGTGTTTGTGTGTCCGTGTGTGTCTGTGTGTCCGTGTGTGTGTGTCCGTGTGTGTGCGTGTGTGCCTATGCATGTGCACCCGTGTGTATCTGTGTGTGTGTCGAGGTGGGTTTGCTCGTGGTGGTGGTGTGCTGTGTCTGGGTGTCCGTCAGCCCCTCTTTCCCGGGATCAGGCTGCCGGGGCTCTAGTGCCAGCATGGTGCAAAGCAAGGCCTTCCTGTCCCGTTGGCCACGGGTGGGTCCTCATCAGGACAAGCGATGATGGTGTGGGCGTTGTGAGAAAAAGAGCCCGCGGGGCTGGGCTGGCTGTTTGCCCCTAGGCAGCCCTGGCAGCTCTGGGTGTGTGGGGCAAGAGGGGGCCTTGCAGGAGGGGTGGCGAGGGATCCAAAACAATTTTTCCATGGCAAGGCAGAGGACCAGAGGGGATCCCAGTACTGTGGGCCCCGCACCCTGACGCGTCCGAGCACACCCTGCCCTGAGCCGGCCAGATGTGTTGGAAGCTCGGGAGCTTGTGAGCTGGGGGAAGGCCTGGAGTGTCAGCGAAAGGGAGACCGCCTGGTGGGCCTGGACCCTGGGCAGGGGACTGAGGCATCACGGCCTGAGGACGGATTCCTGTTTCCTGCAACATCGGGAGTCTCCAAAATGGCCTGTTTTGAAACTGGAAAGGAGACCGAAGACACGATGCTGCTTTTCCACGATTCGCTGGAGGTTTCTGTGTCCCCACAGAGCTCGGGAAACAAACTGTCAACATGGTTACGCTTTCGGGGGCCACAGACACGTGAGCAACAGGCCCCCTTGCAGATGGCAAAGGAACGTGGAATCCGGAATCATTGTTCACTTGGCTTGAGTGTGACTCCTGTGTGGATGGGAGTATCTGCCTCGTGCTCTGTTGCAGGCTCAGCGTGGGGATATGTCATCTATGAACCATGTGGATGAAAAACGGACAACCATTCCAGTCTCGGCCCTGCTCTCTGGGGAATTCGCTCATTCCTTGGGAGGTGGAATTCGTCTGAATCGCTCCCGGATGAAGTAACCTAGGCTGGCAATCCCGAGGGCCAGTGAGCGCACCGCCAGCCGACACGGCCGTGGGCCCAGCACTCAGCCTGCACTGGGCACCCAACATTTTTCCGGAGTTCGAGGTCCTGCTGGTCCTGGAGGCAGAAGACCACTTTCCTCTTTGCCTTCCTTTCTCTGTTTCTTGCTCCTTTTCTCCTTCTGTCCATCCTTCCCTCTGTTCTTCCTTCTCTCCCTCTCTCCCTCCCTGTCTCCCTCCCTCCCTCTGTTCTTCTCTCCTTCCCTCTCTCCCTCCATCCATACCTCCCTTTCTCCCTCCTTCCCTCCCTCCCTTCCTCCCTTCCTCCCTTCCAAGGTCCCTCCTTTCATCCGTCCTTTCCTCCCTCTGTCCCTCTCTCTCACTTTGTCTCCGTTCCTTTCCCCATCTCTGCCTGGCTTTCCTCCAACCTAGAAAGGGCAGAACTACGGTTTGCATGAGATCTCGGGGTCTACATTTAGTTGCCGGGCGCTCCACGTGATGCCGAGGAGGATGGCGGCGCACGGGTGGTCGCGGGAGGGTGCAGCGGGGAGGTAGTGGAGTTGAGCTGCAGAAACGAGAACAGGCCTGGCCACTGCCCAGGCCAGTGTTTCCCGGGGTGGAGGTCTCACCCTACACCACTGAAGAACGCAGGGTTGGGGGGGTGTAAGGCGTGTGGGAGCAGGGGAAGTGATGAGAGCCCTGCCTGGGCTGGTCCCAAACCCTAGCAGGCCGCCCGCGGACCCACGCATGAGCAGCAGACGGCCCATCTCTGAGTACCTGGGCTGGCTCTGAAATCCTTGGGATGCTCAGCCAAGAATGACAGACCTCCTTTCTGTAGAGTCTCTAGCCGTACCTGGACTCAGGGATCCAAGACACGTCAGCTGGAAGGGAAGACACAGGTCTCCATACCGAGCCAGAGGTTCACCGCGAAAGAGGAGCCACCGCCCTGCCCCCACCAGGTCCCAACCCTGCGTCCTAAAGCTCCTCCAGCTGAGCTCAGTGTTCTTCTAGGCTGAGGAGTGGTTCCAGAAAAGCGGGCTCTTCCAAGTTCTTCAACTCCCCCAGCAGCTCCTTTGCTAGGAAAGGTTGTGCCTTTTGCTGAAATTCTGGGGTCGACAGAAGCTCATATAACAGGGTGGATGCGAGTACAGATGAAGACTCCAGCTCCTGGAGCAGTTGGGAGGGTGCCTGGATGGCTTACATCTGCTCCTGACACTCAGAGGCCTCCATGGGCGCAAGCTGCGGAGGTAGATGTGCCTCGGCTTCATGTTCCCACGTGCCCTGGCGACCTGTGGACCCTGGCCGCAGACCCAGTACGGACTCATGTGGGACATGTGAGACGCAAGCACACCTTGCCCCTGTGACTCAGCCTGAGCGGCTCAAGTTGTCCCACTGAGTACGCACCCAGAAGGCCGCCATGCTGCTGGTCCTGGTTCCTCTGCCATCTGTTTGACTCAGCCTGAGAGGCCCAAGCTGTCCCATTGAGCACCCACCCAGAAAGCCACCGTACTACGGGTCCTGGTCCTCCTGCCATCTGTTCGGATGCGGAGGTCACCCAGGTGACTGAGGGTGGGACAGCGCCACTTCCGAAGGAGTCAGGGCAGCAAACCCAAAATCCCCATGTGCCGCGGCAGGTTGGGAGATTCCTTCTGCCTGCGAAGCCTGGCTGGGCTGCAGCAGAGGGGTGACCTTTGCTGTCTGGCTCACGAAAGCCCCCTGTTCCCCACTCCCTGGCGTGGGTGAAAGCGACCAAGGAGGGAGGGTGACACCCGCGGTGGGCCTCGTTGCACAGGCCGCGTGCGTGTGCAGGTTCCCTGCCACCCTGGCGTGGATACCTGGACCTTCGATTACGACAGGAAATCTGAATCCTGGACTCCAAAATGCCGGTCTCTCTCTCCAGTTCGGGTACAGGTTCTGCTCAAAGCAAGCTGGCAGGACATCTTTTTCATTCAGGTTACAAATGAGTCTCCTTCGCCGTCCTTGTCCTCGGGCTTCTGCGGGGAATGGGCTGTCAGAAGGTGTCGGGAGAGCCATCGTGAGGGCACCTGGCCAGAATTTCACCGACAGACACGGGCAGAGAGAGGCTGGCGGCTCCCGTGCGCCTCAATTGGCCTCTGTGCTTCACGCAGGTCCAGTGAGGAGTCCGACCCCGCCAGTGGCCCTTATAAAGACCCACAAGCTTCACCCCCTCGTGAATATGCATCAGCACCCAAGGGCCCTGGGTAACGCGCCCTCTGAAGGGTCCAGAAACCACAGACACAGGGCCTTGTGTGGTAGGTGAAGGTGGGGCCAGATCATCTGGGAAAGGAGGGCTTCTGGGGCTGGCTCCCTGAGTTCTCCAGAATTCTACGGATACTGGAAGTTTCTCTCTGGGCTCACACACGATTTCAGGGAGAAACCACCCTGGAAGTGTGTAGTGTGGAACTGAACCTCCATGATAGTCTTGAGTTTTCCAGGCCCTCTGCGTGAAGGCGGCAATGCCTGTGGGTGTCGCTGTTGCCGTGATAGTCTCAAACACGCAGGTGTGTGGATCTCATTCATTTTCTTTTTTTATTTTAATTTTCTATTTCTACCTCTTAACGTCAATGATAAAGTCACAGCTACTTACAGCCATCTAAGAAAGTGGCCTCACTCATGCTCATTCACTCATTCTGTGGCCTATCAAGCATCACACATAACAATGGTTTTGCTTTTTTAAAAAAAACAAATACTTTATACAGTGAACTATAGAAAAAAAAATTCTAAATATACTTTAAAAATTCTAGAGTGTTAAGGTAACCTCATTTTTTAAAATACTGAAAATGTAAAGGGTCCATATAGAGAGTTGTATTAAGTACATACTTCCTATTTTAATAATTCACTTGCTGTGCTCTTAAAATCTCTATGAGAGAAGCAGATATTTTATTCATGTCTTTTGGCAAGAGATTCAAAAGCAAAAGTAGAAGGGCTGTTAAATTTCATAAAATTTGTGGGATTTTTAAAAGCTAAATTATTCAATATTTTGTATTGTTATCACACTCATATATCGCCTGGAATATATATACAGCAACCCAACAACAGTGATTGCAACAAAAGTAAGATAAATAGGTCTACAAAGCATTTGATTTCCTTATTAGATAAATGAAGTTTTCATAGAGGAAGTGCAAATTCAGATCAGGTTACATAAGCTTAACAATTATTCAAACCTTATATAAAATTAAATCTAACCCTCACCACTACAAATCTGTAAGGAGTCACTGTCAGGAATCTACAGGACATGGCTCATATTTACATTGGACACACACTTAGAAATTTCATAAATGATGAGATGCAGGCCAAGGGTATTCCTCAAAGGGCTCCACCCAAAAGGAAAAGAAAGAGAGTTAAACAGAGAATTACCACACGTATTTGTGGGTAATCAGCTTATTCCTCAGCCTCTAGACAGTGAGGAGGATGAAAAAATGGAAGAAGATAGTAAAGAAGAGGAAGAAAAAGATCACAGTGAAGCGATGAAGCCAGAGGAGCCACCTCAAAATTTACTGAGAGAAAAAATCATGAAACTGCCCCTCCCTGAATCTTTAAAAGCTTACTTGACATATTTTAGAGACAAATAACTTAGATCAAGAAGAAAGAATGACTACTGACAATTCCTTTAGTCTGAAAATGTAGCATTTGTTAGGAATTAAAAGAATTATTTATTTCATCAGAGCAAATTATAGTGGAAAAACTATCACTTGTTACTGTCAGTAACATAAATGATGTATTGAGTGAATAAAAGAATCCCTTTTATAAAATCTGTTTTTCTTTAAATCTTGGAAAATTGTTGTTTCACCTCAGAGTGATTTCAAAGTGGAATGTAACAGTAGTGAAGACTTGTGTGCTATAAATCCTTTTCTGATTCCCTGTGGATCTCGTTCATTTTCATGTAGAAAACGAAAGCGAATCTACAGAGAAAAGAAACGTCTGGTGCATCACGGCCTGACGATGGATTCCTGTTTCCTGCAACATGGGGAGTCTCCACTATGGCCTGTTTCCCAACAGGAAACTGGAAAGGAGAGTGAAGACACGATGCTGCTTTTCCACACTTCTCTGGAGGTTTCTGTGTCCCCACAGAGCTCGGGAAACAAACAATCAACATGGTCACGCTTTGGGGGCCAGAGACGCATGAGCAACAGGCCCCCTTGCAGAAGGCAAAGGAATGTGGAACCCGAAACCACGCTTCAGTCGGCCAGAATGTGACTCCTGTGTGGATGGGACTATCCACCTCGCGTGGGGCTCAACGTGGGGCTCAACGTGGGGCTATCTCATCTGTGAACCATGTGGATGAAAAATGGACAATCACCCGAGTCTCGGCTCATTGCTCTCTGGGCAATTCCCTCATTCCTTGGGAAAGGAAATTCTAACCCAGGCTGGCGATCCAGAGGGCCAGTGAGAGCCCCACAGGCCGACGCAGCTGTGGGTCGAGCACTTAGCCTGCACTGGGCACCCAACATTTTCCGGAGTGCGAGATCCTGCTGGTCCTGGAGGCAGAAGACTGCTTTTCTCTCTGCCTTCCTCTCTCTGTTTCTTGCTCCCTCCCTCCCTCTTTCCCTCTGTCCCTCCCTCAGTTCCTCCCTTCCTCCTTCCCTCCCTCCTTCCCTCTCTCCTTCCTTCTATCCCTCCATCCTTTCCAAGGCCCCTCGGTCCATCCGTTCTTTCCTCCCTCCATCTCTCCCTCCCTCTCTGTCTCCGTTCACCTCTCCATCTCTGCCTGAATTCTCTCCCGCGTAGAAAGGGCAGCACCCCGGCTTGGGCGGGGTCTCTGGTCTGCATTTAGTTGTCAGGCGCTCCACGGTGATGCCGAGGAAGCTGGCGGGGCAAGGGTAGGCTATTGACGGTGGGGAGGGGAGGCAGAGGTTTCGAGACACGGAAGGAAGAGAAGGCCTGGCGTCTGCCCGTGCCAGTGTTTCCCGGGATGGAGGTCTCCGCCCGCCCCACTGAAGAACGAGGTGGGGGGCAAGAGGGAAGGGATGAGAGCTCTACCTAGGCTAGTTAGAAAACCTAGGCTGCTGCCTGCTAACCCGCGCATGAGCAGTAGACAGTCCGCCTCCCAGTACCTGGACAGGCCCTGGGATCCCCGGGATGCTCAGAAAAGAATGGCAGCCCGCCTCTGAGTGGAGTCTCTCATGGGACCTGGAACTCAGGGATCCTAGGCAGGTCAGTTGGAAGGGAAGACACGCCTCTCCATATCCAGTGAGAGGTTCACCGCAAAACAGAGGCCACCGCACTGCCCCTACCCCGCCCCAACCCCGCGTCCTAAAGCTCCTCCAGCACAGCCAAGTGTTCTTCCTGGCTGAGGAATGGTTCTAGCGGAGCGGGCTCTTCCACGTCCTTCAGCTCCCCCAGTGGCGCCGGATCTAGGAAAGGTTGTGCCACTTTGCCCCAGCCACTTTGACCCAACCTGGAGCTCACAAAAACATATGTTGTATGAAATCAAGGTTTAAGGGATCTAGGGCTGTGCAGGATGTGCCTTGTTAACAAAATGTTTACAAGCAGTACACTTGGTAAAAGTCATCGCCATTCTCTAGTCTCAACAAACGAGGGGCACAATGCACTGCAGAAAGCCGCAGAGACCTCTGCCCTTGAAAGCAGGGTATTGTCTAAGTTTTCTCCCCATGTGATAGTCTGAAATATGACCTCATGGGATGAGAAAGACCTGACTGTCCCCCAGCCTGACCCCCGTTAAGGGTCTGTGCTGAGGTGGATTAGTAAAACAGGAAAGCCTCTTGCAGTTGAGATAGAGGAAGGCCACTGTCTGCTCGCTGCCCCTGGGAATTGAATGTCTCAGTATAAAACCCAATTGTACATTTGTTCAATTCTGAGATAGGAGAAACACCGCCCTATTGTGGGAGGTGACACATGTTTGCAGTAATGCTGGTTTGTTATTCTTTACTCCACTGAGATGTTTGGGTGGAAAGAAACATAAATCTGGCTTACATGCACGTCCAGTCATAGTCCCTTCCCTTGAACTTAATTATGACATAGATTTTTTTGCTCATATGTTTTTTGCTGACCTTCTCCTTATTATCACCCTGCTCTCCTACTACATTCCTTTTTGCTGAAATAATAAAAATAATAACCAATAAAAACTCAGGGATCTCAGAGGCCGGTGCTGGTGCAGGTCCTTGGTATGCTGAGCGCCAGTCCCCTGGGCCTACTGTTGTTTCTCTATACTTTGTCTCTGTGTCTTAATTCTTTTCTCAGTCTCTCATCCCACCTGACTAGAAATACCCACAAGTCGGGAGGGGTAGGCCACCCCTTCACTCACCAGCAAAAAGATTATGACTTGGTAAAGCTCAGATATTCATTAGTATTTTTCAGCAATAAGGTATTTTAAGTTAAGGTATGTACACAGTTTTTTAGACATAATGTGATTACTAATTAATTAATTAATAATTATTAAATACTCATTACACTACAACATAGTTTAAGCATAACTTTTATAAGCACTGGGAAACAAAATGTTTATGTGACTAACTTGATTGTAACATTTGCCTTATTGTGGTTGTCTGGAACCAAACCCACACTATCTCTGAGTATGCTTGTAGGTTTTTGGTTGTTCTTTGTTTTGAGATGGGGTTTCACTCTGTCACCCAGGCCAGAGTGCAGTGGCATGATCATAGCTCACTGCAGCCTCAAACTGCTGGGTCAAGTGACTCTTCTACCACAGCTTCCTGAGTAGCTGGGACTACAGGCATGCAGCACTATGCCTGGCTTTTTTTTTTTTTTTTTTTTTTTTTTTGAGACGGAGTCTCACTCTTTCGCTCAGGCCAGAGTGCAGTGGCTATCTCGGCTCACTGCAAGCTCTGCCTCCTGGTTTCACGCCATCCTCCTGCCTCAGCCTCCTGAATAGCTGGGACTACAGGTGCCCAAACCAGGCCCGGCTAATTTTTTGTATTTTTAGTAGAGACCGGGTTTCACCATGTTAGCCAGGATGGTCTCGATCTGCTGACCTCGTGATCTGCCCGCCTCGGCCTCCTAAAGTGCTGGGATGACAGGCGTGAGCCACCGCGCCTGGCCTGCCTTTTCTTTCTAGTGGCACAAGCCCCATGGAGTGTGGTGCGTCCGATCTTCGATGCTTTTGAACAGTGTAGAAAGTATTGCTGTTTGAATTTAATTTTTTACTACATGTATGGTCTCGATAGAGCACAAGAAGATCAATAAGCCCTTCTCCTTATTCTACTTCCCTTTCTAGCAATGGAGAACTTTGATTGGATGTTTCCTGCCTACAGACAGGAATGAGTCTGCTGTTTTCTTTTTCAAACCCGAGGGGACTCAGCCTGAGGGCCTTGAGCATGGCCACCCTCCCCCAACCCCCAACTGGTGATTCTGGTGGTGGTGGTGGTTTTGTGTTCCAGCTTCTGTTTTGTTGTTGTTGTTGCTGCTGCTGCTGGTGGTCCTGTCGTCCTTGTTCTGGTATTTTACAGACTCAGGGGGTGTACGTGCTTGTTTGTTAGATCGGCATACTACTGCCTCCAGTTGTAGAAGTGGACCTCCAGTGTATCCAATACCCACGTGGTGAACGTTGTCTCCGACGGGTGATTTATTCATTCCTCGTCCCCTTCCTACCCTCCTCCTCCCTTTTGGAGTGTCTGTTATTTCCATCTTGATGACCATGTGCGTACCCACTGTTTACCTCCCACTTGTAAGCAGAAGGCAGTTCACTGAGTACATACTTGCTTCCAGCTCTATCCATGTTGTGGGAAAAGATGTGAAATTGCTCTTTTTTGTGCCTGTACCATTGGAGAATTTTAACTTTCTTGGTGGTTGTTTTTCTTTTTTCTTTTCTTTTCTCTTCTCTTCTTTTCTTCTCTTTTCTTTTCTTTCTTCATCCTCCTCCTCCTTCTTTTTTACATTTTTTTCAGCTGGGCTCTCCTACTTGTGTTGCTCAGTTGCTCAGGCTGTTCTCAAACTCCTGGCCTAGAAACTTCTCCCATCACATCCACCATCTAGTTGTTGAAATGAGCATCTCTTGTAAAATTAAAAAGATAAAAAAATAAAGAGAAAGACAAAAAGCAAGGGGTGAACTTTTCTCTTGCCACCTCCCAGTGTGTACCTTGGACCCGATAGGAGGGAGGGAGCTTGGCTGGGTGGGCTTTTGTTGCTAAATCCTCCCTAGGGCCTCCTTCCCTCTCCGCCTTGTCCCCACTTCTCCCCCAGCCAAGGCTCCCACCGCCGCCATGGGATTTTCCATGGGAGAGATATGCGAGAGGACAGATGCGGCTTCCAGATCTATAACCTGCCAGATGTCTCTGGCTCAGGGTCCCCCATCAGCTGCCTGCCACCTTCCAGGGAGCTCTGAGGCTGATGTCCCGCCCCCCTTCATGTCCCGCCACCCTCCTCTGGCTGGCCTTTGCCTGGCGACCCCAAGGGAACCACGTTGACACTGCTTTTGAATCCTCCAACGAAGACTTCCACCAGATGCCCCGGGTGGGCCGGATGGGATGGACTGGATCACCCCGGACTGTGCTGTTCTTGGGGGTTGGTTGACGTACATGGTGGACTGGCAGCCCCAGCATTGTAAAGGGTGCCCAGGTATGGAAATGTCACATAGGATGCCCTCCTTTCCGTCAGCCTGCCTTCAGCTTCCTCAGGCATGAAGACAACTTCCCATCAGAACCTCTTTTCTTCCCTTTCTCCACCACACAGATGAGATGCATGAGAGGGAGAAACAGCTCAATAGATACTTCTGAACTTCATTTGTGGAATCCTCAGTCATCTAGAAACAGAGAGGTGACTAGACAGGGACCCAAATCAAACACCATTTCCAGGTCCTCACGGTGGGATTGATCTCTCTCTCTCTCTCTCTCTTTCTCACACACACACACACACACACACACACACACACACAGGCAATTTCCACATCTAGTTCACAAACCACACTAATTTACCCTTTTCACAGTATGCAGTCTGAGGAAAACCCACCCCAGGCTCTACCCAGCGGCTGACGAAACCTCTTCTCTACAAATTATTAAAAAGATTATCTGGGCTGGGCACAGTGTCTCCCGCCTGTCATCCCAGCACTTTGGGAGGCCAAGGCGGGTGGATCACTTGAGGCCAGGAGTTCAAGACCAGACTGGCCAACATGGCAAAACCCCATCTTGATGAAATATAGAACAATTAGCCAGGCCTGGTGGCATAAGCTTGTAATCACAACTACTCAGGAGACTGAGGCGGGCGAGTTGCTTGAACCAGGGGTGCCGAGATTGCAGTGAGCTGAGATCGTGCCATGGCAATTATTGAGACAAAGTGAGACTCTGTCTCAATAATAATCACAATATTGTTATAAGATGAGTTTTGTGTGCTGATACCCACCTGTAGTCGCAGCTACTCAGGAGGCTGAGATAAGGAGAAGATCACTTGAGGCCCCACAGGTCAAGGCTTCAGTCAGCTGTATCCTGGGTAGTTACCAGTCAAGGAGATATGCCCCTCCCCATTTTCTATTTTCTTTTCTCTCTTCTTTTTTCTTCTCTCTTCTTTCTTTCTTTCTTTCTATCTTTTTCTTTCTTTCTCTCTTTCTTTCTTTCCTTTTTCTTTCTTTCCTGCCTGACTGACTGCCTCCTGCCTTCCTTCTTTTCTCCCTTCCTCCCTTCCTCCCTTCCTTCTTTCCTCCCACCTCGGCCTCCCAAAATGCTGGGATTACTGGTGTGAGGCACCATGCCTGCTTGGCCTAAAGAGACACCCTTTGAAAGTAAGACACAGCACCTTCCAGTGATCTGATTGATTGATTGACTGATTTAGAGACAGCGTCTCGCTCTGTCGCCCTGGGAGTGGTGCCATCATAACTCACTCACTGCAGCATGGATGCTCCTGGACTCAAGTGATCCTCCCACCTCAGCCTCCAGAGTAGAGTACCTGGGACCACAGGCAGGTGCCACTGTGCCCAGATCATTTTTATTTATTTATTTATTTATTTTCCTGAGACAGAGTTTCACTTTTGTTGCCCAGACTGGAGTGCAATGGCACGATCTTGGCCCACAGCAACCTCTGCCTCCCAAGTTCAAGCGATTCTCCTGCGTCAGCCTCCTGAGTAGCTGGGATTGCAGGCATATGCCACCACGTCTGCCTGATTATGTATTGTTAGTAGAGGTGGGGCTTCTCCATGTTGGTCAGGCTGGTCTCGAACTCCCAACCTGAGGTGATCCGCCCTCCTCGGCCTCCCAAAGTGCTGGAATGGCAGGCGTGAGCCACTGCACCTGGCCTTCATTTTTATGTTTTTCCACAGACAGGGTCTCATCATTTTGTTGCAACCCTCCTGAACCAGTGTCTCAAAGTGCTGGCGTGGTAGGCATGAGCCACTGCACCTGGACTCTGGGGAATGATTCAAGACCATGACCGCTGTACTAATTCATTCTTTCTTTCTTTCTTTCTTTCTTTCTTTCTTTCTTTCTTTCTTTCTTTCTTTTCTTTCTTTCTTTCTTCCATTGATGAATTTTTTTATTATTGATTGATTGGTTGATTGATTGATTTTGAGACGGAGTCTCTCTCTGGTCCAGGTGAGGCGAGGCAAGGGGCATCACTTTGGAAGCCGCAGCACCGCCTTCTAAAGCCCCATTCAAATGCCCAAAGCCTTATTTCCTTCCTGGAGTTGGAGCTGATGCCTTCCATCGCCTTGGGCTTCTCTCCATTCAGAAGCTGTTACAGGCACAACCCCACCCAGTGGCTGGCTGCCGCTGAGGATTAGCGGGTGTGGTGGGGCTGGAAACTCGGTCCCCTATTGTTGCAAGCTCAGCCAAGACATCCCCCGATCCCCATCCCTTGCTCACCCTTTGAGATCCCCTGACTCCACCGCCTTGGAGGCTTACCTCTTACTTTAATTTGTCTTTCTTCCTTTCCTGCATTTGAGGAGGGGGTGCAGGAATGAGGGTGTGTGTGGGAAGGGGGTATGGGGTGGGAATGGAGGGGAGAGTCCTAAGGGTCTATTTAGTGTCATTCCTCTTTCACCGCCACCACCGAAGATGAAAGCAACGATTAGCTAAATACCACATGTTCTCATCCATAAGTGGGAACTTATAGATGAGAGTTCTGCGTGGGCAGAACCAGGGGGACCAGAGACGCGGGAGCCTACTTGAGGGAGGAAGGGTGGAAGGAGAGACAGCTTCAGGAAAAAACAAACAAACAAAAAAAACCATGAAAACTGTTGAGCCCTGTGCTGAGTATCCGGCTGATGAATTCATCTGCACACTGAACACCCCCGTCAGAAGTTTACCTATGTAACAATCTTGCACATGTATGTTTGAATAAGAAATGAAAGTTAGGGGAGAAAGAGAGAGAAGGGAGAGACAGAGAGAGGGAGAGAGGGAAAGAGAGAGAGAAGTGAAACGAAACACCACCTCCTGGACCTGAGTCAGGGGGTTTCCGGCCTTTTGGGGGAACATTCAGCGACAATGCAGTATTTGGGCCTCTTCTTTTTTTTTTTTTCCTTCTTTTCTTTTTTTTTTTGACTGAGTTTCTCTTGCTCTGTTACCCAGGCTGTGGTGCAGTGGCACTCTCTCGGCTCACTGAAACCTCTGCTTCCCAGGTTCCAATGATTCTTCTTCTGTAGCTGGGATTACAGGTGTGCACCACGACAGCCGGCTAATTTTTCTGTTTTTAGTAGAGACGGGGTTTCTTCATGTTGGCCACGTTGGTATTGAACTCCTGACCTCAAGCGATCCACCCTCCTGGGCCTCCCAAAGTGCTGGGACGGCAGGCCTGAGCTGCCGGGATTTCAGCCTTTAAAAGCACGGGCCCTTACACTTTTCGCTGTGGCCCTTACACTCAGAATGACGTGTCTTCTCTGCCTTAGGTTGACTCCTTGAGTCCCCTATGCCATTGCACTCTAGCCTGGGCAGCAAGACCGAAACTCTGTCCCCCCACCTTCTGGTGCAAAATAAAATAAAATAACATAAATAAATAAATAAATAAATAAATAAATAAATAAATAAATAAAATCTCTACACATGACATATAAGTGTGTGTTCCCATGAGTGATTTCTAAGAAATGGCGCTGTACACTGAACACAGTGGCACACGTCTGTCATCCCAGCACTTTGGGAGGCCGAGGTGGGTGTTTCACGAGGTCAGGAGTTCAAGACCAACCTAGACAACATGGGGAAATCCTGTCTCTACTGAAAATAAGAAACTGAGCTGGGCGCAGTGGGGCAGACAGCTGTAATCCCAGCTACTCAGGAGGTTGTGGTGGGAGAATAGCTTGAATCTGGAAGGCAGATGTTGCAGTAACCCGGGATGGCGCCACTGCACTACAGCCTGGGTGACAGAGTGAGACTTGGTCTCCAAACACATAAATAAATAAATGTAAAAAAGAAAGAAAGAAAAGAAAAGGAAAGGAAAGGAAAGGAAAGAAAAGAAAAAAGAAAACCAGAAAAGAAAGAGAAAATGAAAGAAAAGACACTGTATTGCTACTGGGCCAGGACCTCTCTTTCTGTGTATTTCTCTCTGTCTCTCTGTCCATCTCTGTCTTTCTCTATCTGTCTCTTTCTCTGTCTATCTGTCTGTCTCTTTCTTTCTCTCTATCTCTGTCTCTCTCTGCCTGTCTCACGGTGTCTGTCTTCTAACTCTCTTTCTCTGCCTGTCTGTCTCTCTCTCTCCCCCTCCCTGTCTGTTTCTCTCTCTCTCTGTCTCTCTCTTTCTGTCTGTTTCTCTCTGTCTCTCTCTGTCTTTCTCTGTTTCTCTCTGTCTCTGTCTCTCTGTGCCTATCTTCTGTCTTACTCTCTTTCTCTACCCTTCTGTCTCTCTCTTTGTCTGTCCCTCTCCCTCCCTTTCTGTCTCTCTCTCTCACTCTCTCTCTGTCTCTCACTCTTTCTGTTTCTCTCTGTCTCTCTCTCCATCTCTCTCTGTCTCCCTCTTTCTCTCTGTCTCTGTCTGTCTCTCTCTGCCTGTCTCTCTCACTGTCTGTCTTCTGCCTTACTCTCTTCCTCTGCCTGTCTCTCTCTTTCTCTCTTTCTCCCTCCCTGCCTTTCCGTTTCCCTCTCTCTCTCTCTCTGTCTCTCTCTCTGTCTGTTTCTCTCTATCTCTTCCTCTCTTCCTCTGTCTGTCTGTCTCTCTCTTTCTTTTTCTTTTTTTTTTTTCAGAGGGAGTCTCACTGTGTCACCCAGGCAGGAGTACAGTGGCGCCATCTTGGCTCACTGCAAGCTCCACCTCCCAGGTTCACGCTATTCTCCTGCCTCAGCCTCCGGAGTAGCTGGGACTATAGGCTCCCGCCACCAAGCCCGGCTAATTTTTTGTATTTTTAGTAGAGACGGGATTTCACCGTGTTAGCCAGGATAGTCTCGATCTCCAATCTTCTGAGCTCGTGATCCGCCCGCCTTGGCCTCCCAAAGTGCTGGGATGACAGGAGTGAGCCACCACACCCAGACTGTCTCTCTCTTTCTTTCTCTCTCTTTCTCTCTCTCTCTGTGCCTATCTTCTGTCTTACTCTCTTTCTCTCCCTGTCTGTCTGTCTCTCTCTCTCTCTCTCTCCGTCTCTCTCTCTCTTGCTGTTTCTCTCTGTCCATCTTTGTCTGTCTCTTTCTCTGTTTGTCTCTCTCTTTCTTTCTCTCTGTCTCTCTCTCCCTCTGCCTGTCTCTCTCACTGTGTCTGTCTTCTGTCTTACTCTCCTTCTCTGTCTGTCTGTCTGTCTCTCTCTCCCCCTCTCTTTCTGTTTCTCTCTCTATCTCTCACTCGCTCCGTCTCTCTCTTTCTGTCTGTTTCTCTCTGTCTCTGTCTCTCTGCCTGCCTGTCTCTCTCTCTCTGTCTCTCTCCCTCCCTGTCTGTTTCTCTCTCTTTCTCTATCTCTCTCTCTTTCTGTTTTTCTCTGTCCATCTCTGTCTTTCTCTGTCTCTCTTTCTCTCTGTCTGTCTCTCTCTTTCTCTGCCTGTCTCTCTCACTGTGTCTGTCTTCTGTCTTAATCTTTCTCTGCCTTTCTGTTTGTCTCTCTCTCTCCCTCCCTTTCTCTCTCTCTCTCTCCATCTCTCTCTCTTTCTGTTTCTCTCTGTCTGTCTCTGTCTGTCTCTGTGTGTCTGTTTCTCTCTCTTTCTCTGTCTCTCTCTCTGTTTCTGTTTATTTCTCTCTGTTTGTCTCTCTCTCTCTCTGTCTCTCTCCCTCCCTGACTGTCTGTTTCTCTCTCTGTCTCTGTCTCTCTCTCTTTCTTTCTGTTTCTCTCTGTCTCTCTCTGTCCATCTCTGTCTTTCTATGTCTGTCTCTTTCTCTGTCAGTCTGTCAGAGCCCCCGTGCTGGAGAGGGCCCTGCCCCTTCCAAGAAAGTGAGAAGCACCTGCTTAGAGAGGCCGAGAGGAATCTAGACAGACAGGCCTTGCTAGGCTTCGCCACTCGGTGCATGATTTTGGGAGGTCGAGGCCGGATCCTCACTTGGATGGAAGGGGCATTTTCCAACTTTTCTCTCTGTCATGTGTGGCGTCCCTACTTCTTGTATTTCCCTGATAAGCTCCTCGACTGAGAAATACACGTTTAAGGCCAGGCGCGGTGGCTCACGTCTGTCATCCCAGCAGTTTGGGAGGCCGAGGCGGGTGGATCACCTGAGGTTGGGAGTTCGAGACCAGCCTTGCCAACACAGCAAAACCCCGTCTCTACTAAAAATATTAAATTGAGTCGGGTGCGGTGGGGCAGGTGCCTGTAATGCCAGCTACTCGGGAGGCTGAGGCAGGAGAATCGCTTGAACCTGGGAGGCAGAGGCTGCAGTGAGCCGAGATCGCGCCACTGCACTACAGCCCGGGCTGTAGAGTGAGTGAGACTCTATCTCTAAATAAATAAATAAATAAATAAATAAATAAATAAATAAATAAATAAATGCATTCTTTTCCGTGCTGACTGACACTTGCAGGCATCGGTTGTCTTTGGGCATCACTTAGTGGCCACTGTTATTGAAAGTCGAGGTGACACAGAGGGAGGTCTCCCGGACTTCACCGAGCCTGGGGCAACGGGTTTCTCTCTCTCCCTTCTGGAGGCCCCTCCCTCTCTACCTGGTTGCCTAGGGAACCTCTGCCCTGGCGGGGGCCCTATTTTTCTTTGATTAGCGCTTTAGTTTTCTATGTGTGTTGGTTTCTTTCATGCGCATTGACTCTTCTACTTGGGTTTTAGGAGGGGTCAGTTTAATTTTCAAGTCGCCGCCTGGCTCCCCCCACTACCTATGTCCCTTTACCTTCATTTAGTGAATCAGTTAGGTGGGTTCCTCCCAAAACCCCTACCCCCCGCCTCCCAACACCCTGCTTGGAAACCTTCCAGAGCCACCCAGGTGCGCCTCCCTCTTCTCTCCCCTTCTCCCACCCCTTGCCAGAGATCTCATTCTTGCTAGGCTGACATTTGCAACGGTGGGCGTCAGGCCTCACTCAGTGGCCATGGTTTTTGAAGATGGGGGTGGCACGGTCCCACTTCCCCAGAGACAGCTTGGGCCGATGGCATAGCCCTTGACCCGCGTGGGCAAGCGGGCAGGTCTGCAGTTTTGGGGTTTTCCCCAGCTTCCTTCTTCAGGCCTCCCTCCCTAGGAAAGCTTCACCCTGGCTGGGTCTCAATCACTTTTTATCATGATGTTTTAGTTTCTCGCCCTCCCGCCGGCATAGTTTCACAATGGGAATGGTGTCACAGCTCTAGTCTGGACCTTCTTAGTATTTGCCCAGAATTGGAACGCTTTCTGAAAACTAATACTTTGCTCACTTAAGATTTCCAGGGACGGTGCCTTGGTCCGTGTTTGTTGTTTTGTTTTGTTTGTGTTTTTCCTTTTTCGTATGTATTTCTTTTCAGATGAAGTAGAAATCCCCAATTTTCAGGAGGACATATATTTTCCCCAAGACATGTTAGCTGCTGTTTTCTCCTGTTGTTAACTAGCGGTTTTGTGAATCTCTCAACGTGTAGTGAGAGCCGGTTGATATTTACTATACTTCAGAGCATCTTATTTTCTGGAAATCCGTAAGTGAATGCTGCGGCTGCTCTTGCTGCTGCTGCTGCTCTTGTTGCTGTTGTTGCTGTTGTTTTCAAAGACCACCCCAGCCACTGTTTACGGGATCAAAAGCATTATAAAATATGTGTAATTATTTCCTGAGCACGCCCTTCCTCCTCCTCTCTCTGTCTCTCTGTCTCTGTCTCTCTCTTTCTCTGTCTTCTCTCTCTCTCCGTCTCTCTCTCTCTGCCTATTTCTCTCTCTCTCTCTCTCTCTCTGCCTGTCTCTCTCACTGTGTCTGTCTTCTGTCTTACTCCCTTTCTCTGCCTGCCTGTCTGTCTCTCTCTCTCTGTTTGTCTGTCTTTCACTGTCTCTCTCTCTCCGTGTCTGTTTCTCTCCATCTCTGTCTCTGTCTCTCTTTCTGTCTGTTTCTCTCGGTCTCTCTCCCTCCATCTCTGTCTGTCTCTCTCTTTCTTTCTCTCTGTCTTTATCTGTCTCTCTCTGCCTGTCTCTCTCACTGTGTCTGTCTTCTATCTTACTCTCTTTCTCTGCCTGCCTGTCTCTCTCTCTCTCTTTGTTTCTCTCTGTCTCTCTCTGTCCATCTCTGTCTTTGTCTGTCTGTCTCTTTGTCTGTCTGTATCTCTCTTTCCTATCTCGCTGTCTCTGTCTCTCTCTCTCTGTCTCTCTCACTGTGTCTGTCTTCTGTCTTATTCTCTTTCTTTGCCTGTCTGTCTGTCTGTTGGTCTCTCTCTCTTGCTCTCTCTCCCTGTCTCTCTGTCTGTCTCTCTCTCTCCCTGTTTTTTTCTCTCTTGTTTTTTTCTCTCTCTCTCTTTGCCTGTCTGTTTCTCTGTCTCTGTCTCTCTGTCTCTCTCTCTCTCCCTGTCTCTCTCTCTGTGTCTGTCTTCTGTCTTACTTTCTCTGCCTGTCTGTCTGTCTCTCTCTCTCCTTGTCTGTTTCTCTCTCTGTCTCTGTCTCTCTCTTTCTGTCTCTCTCTCTCCCTCTGTCTGTCTCTGTCTTTCTCTGTCTCTTTCTCTGTCTCTGTCTCTCTCTTTCTGTCTCTCTCTCTCCCTCTGTCTGTCTCTGTCTTTCTCTGTCTCTTTCTCTCTCTCTGTCTGTCTCTTTCTTTCTCTCTGTTTCTCCATCTGTCTCTGTCTCTCTCTCTTTGTGTGTGTGTCTGCCTTCTGTCTTACTCTCTTTCTCTGCCTGTCGGTCTTCCTGTCTGTCTGTCTGTCTCTGTCTCTGTCTGTCTCTCTCTCTTTCTGTCTCTATCTCTCTTTCTGTTTCTCTCTCTGTCCATCTCTGTCTTTCTCTGTGTCTTTATCTGTCTGTCTCTCTCTCTTTTTCTCTTTGTGTATCTTTGTATCTCTCTGTCTGTCTCTCTCAGTCTCTGTCTCTCTCTTTCTTGCTCACTCTCTGGCTCTTGCTATCTCCCACCCTCTCTTTCTTTGCAAAATAAGTTCAAGTACATCTAATCTAATCCATTACCATGGCCTGAATTCTTAACTTTAGGCATCCCAGATATGATCTCCCTACAGAATGCTGTACAGAACTGGCAAGTTGATTTCTTGACTTGGAAACCTCATAGATACTACATATTAATAAAGATCCAACCTTTAAATCTGGGGTTGCCTCTCCCTCGACTGTCTCAAAAAGGCATACCTCTGTTCACCTAGGATGCTGGGAGGGTTTTCTCAATGTGCATCTGCTCGTGTCCTACATGACCTGTGACCAAGCCCTGTCCGTTCTGTCTCAAATGTGTATCTGCAAACACTTCTCTCCATTTCCACAACTACCCACAGCCCATTGTGGAACCACTGGCCCTTTGAAAAAAATCCCAGAGGTAGCTTTGGCTTTTTGGCTAGGAGGCCTAAACATGCTGAGAACTTTCTTGCCCAGGATCCTGTGTGAACAAAAGTGGCTCTGCTGGGAGCTGGGATCCTTGGGACCATGCTTGCTAGTGCTGGATGAGTCTCTGGAAGGAAGCACGGGACTCCGCAAAGCTGACTTCTCCCACTGAGGTCAAACGGATACCTCTGCATTGGCCCAAGGCCTCCAACTTACATCACCATCATCATCACTGTCAGCATCCTTGTGAGCCTGCCCAAGGACCCGACTCCGGGGAGACTCTTGGGAGCCTGGCCATCCTCGGCTAAAGTCCAAAGGGATGGCGACTTCCACCCACAAGGTCCCCACTGAACTGCAAAGATGTGGAGCATAGGTCAGAGAGGGGACCAGGAGGGGAGGCGTCCTGACAGGCGATGAGTTCCCTAGGCTCTGGCCACCCCACTCACGTCCCACGTCCCGGGCACCCGTGGGACACCGCCGCTTTATCGCCTCCTTTGTCCACAGCCGGCCTCACCCCATCCTGCAACCCAGGCACACACGCTGGAGGTTACAAAACCACTTGGCGCGAATAGAGCCTGACGGAGGGAGAGCTCATTTCACTAGGCAGAGGGGTGCGGTGGGGTGGGGTGGGGGGTGGGGGGTCTGTAGAAAGCCTGATTCTCCCTCGTGGGTGGCTACAGGATGCAAATGAATATCGCTTCTTGGACGGAGGGGCTTCCTTAGGCCATCACGTTTGCGGGGCTATCTCTCAAACCCTTCCTTGAGGCCACAGAATAGATTCCACCACACCCCTCGACGTTTCCCCAGGTGCTGGATGTATCCTGTCAAGAGACCTGAGCCTGACACATTGAGTTAAACACCTTTATTGTCTTTGTGTGTTTGTTTGTTTCTGAGATGGAGTCTTGTTCTGTCCCCCCCCGGCTGGAGTGCAGTGGCGTGATCTCAGCTCACTGCAACCTCTGCCTCCTGGGTTCCAGCGATTCTTCTGCCTCAGCGCCACCATGCCCGACTCATTTTTTTATTTTTAGTAGACATGGGGTTTGACCCTGTTTCATCGGTTTTCACTGGAGATTATAGATTCGAGTCACACCTCATTGTGTGTCACATCATGACTTCTTTTTTTTTTTTTAAGCAAAATATATCTGCTTTATTTGAGTGGCTTTGTGTATCGTTATAATTGTGTTATAGATGGAGAAAAGGTATTAAACACGGTGATAATGATAGTGAAAGTGAAAACAAAAGAAAGTCTATCTATTTTGTAGTTAGAATAAAGTTGCTCAGTATTTAGAGTTACCTAAATAAGTCAGCATTTAAACTTCTCCTAGTAAAAGCTTGCCGATCTGAATAATCCTCCTTTAAACACAATTTTTGATATGGTTAAGTTTTTTAAGAATGTGGCTCTTGCAAAATAGCTGAACAGACAATACACATTTAAAAAAGAACAAGACAAGGATCAACCAGACTTGAGAAAAAATAAAAAACAACACAAGTCTTATGAAGAACTGAGTTCTTAAAATATTATGGAGAACATAGCTATTGGAAGAGAAGGCAGTATTGGCAAGTTGATTGTTACATTGGTCAGCAAAAGCTAGCACTTTTTTTTTGGCAACCTTTCAGGCACTGCAACTACTACTGTAAAATGAGATAGAATCCATTAAACAACATATTCACAAATCAAAAAATGTTTTAGTAATATAATGCTTCAGATTTAGAAGGAAATCAAGTGATAAACCACTGCTATAATAATTAACTCCAAAGATAACCCTATCTGACAAAAACTACCACAGAGTTATGACTTCAGAATTATACTTTCTCTTGATATTTATTTATTTATTTATTTTATTGTATTTTATTGTATTTTTTTTTTCTTGAGACAGCGTCTCACTCTGTGGCGCAAGCTGGAGTGCAATGGCGTAATCTTGGCTCACTGCAACATCCACTTCCTGGGTTCAAGCGATTCTCCTGCCTCAGCCTCCCGAGTAGCTGAGACTACAGGCATCTGCCACCATGCCCAGCTAATTTTTATACTTTTAATAGAGACGGGGTTTCACCATGTTGGCCAGGATGGTCTCAATCTCTTGACCTTGTGAGCCACCTGCCTCGGCCTCCCAAAGTGCTGGGATGACAGGCATGAGCCACTGTGCCTGACATTCTCTTGATATTTAAACTTTTAAGTCAGTCCAGAAAAATACAATAAATGTCAACAGTAAGTATGGTGTTGAGGCAGAAGTAGGACCAAAATTTTTCATGTTATTCAGTTGATAACAATATGACCTGGTAGTAATTTCCGATGTGTCTACTTATACCCAAGTACAAAAAAGTAAAACAGAGATACTGCTAAATAAAAGGGTACACTAAGTTCTTAATAGTAACTCAATAAACTGGAACACTGTCAAAAAGCAGCAACTAGTGATTTTTTTCAGGGTTTTTTTCTATTACCCAGTAAGTGAATTATGCTATTCCTTTCCAATTTCCCAAGCACTTTTTGTCCCAATCACCATTTATGTGTTCGAAGAGAAAGTAGCAAATCAATTAACGAAACTAAACAAGCAAACAAACAAAACCCAACTATGGTATCTGCAAAAGTTTGGTAGAAGACTGAAACTGTTGAGTGTAAGGATCTGGTATTCTATTATCATTAGTAAAATTAAGAGTTTGTTAAAGACATTCATTTCATAAGAAAACATGTTAGTTTGAAGTTATTGAACAGTATGTATCACCCCTAAGTATTATTAACCAAATTCAGGAAAATAAAGAGCTATCTAACAAGAAAAATTATTGACTACCAGCACCATCAACAAGACTTTGTCTTTACACTTCATTACCACTTACCATACATTATAATGTCTAGGATTGACTCTGATAGTATTTCAAAAACAAGCTAATGCTTTGTCCATTCTTCAGTTAAGACAAACTCATGCCCTAATAGAGTATAGGCATAAGCATAATTTGGATCCACTTGGATAGCTCTCTGGAGGAATTTAATTGCAATATCGTGTTCCTGTTGCAGACTAAAACAGTTCCCTGCAGCACACCAGGCCTCTGGTGAATTTTTATCCATGTCTGTTAAGTCTTTTGACAGAACTGAAAGAGCAACATGTTTTTGAAGATGCCAAAGTGTTGTAGAGTAGATTTCCATGGCTTTGACTCTATAATCCTCAATCCTTCTAACCTCTGAGAATATTCTTTCAGCTTGCATGTACTCTGAAAGTTCAAAATAGACCCTTCCAATTTGGCACAGTACCCAAGCAGAATTGTAGTGTTGAGAAGGTAGATGGCTCAAAATATTTATAGCTTCTTTGCAGTGGTATGAACACAAAGCTAAATAACCTTTCCCCTTTTCAGGAAGAAGCCTCATCAAGCCTTCTGCTGCTGCTTTTTGTAGATTAATACCTGAATCTCAGGTGTGATTGTGGATATTTTCCCTTCTGAATTGATGGAAGAGTCCAATTTTGTAATTTCCAGGCTGTCATTTATATGAGGCTGAGTTATTCCTCCTTTATTTGTTTTACTTTTTGTTTTTCTGTTTGGGATTTTAGGTGGAAACTTCATTTTTAATTTCTTCCTATTCTTCTTGGTTGTGGAACTGTCACTAGTAAAGACTTGTGAACTTTTTTGATGCAGTGCATTTGGGGGAGATGTCATAGTGGGGCTCAATACCTGATGTGTTGTACTTGTTTATGGACCAGGACTTCCCGTTTGTGAAAGAATTGGAGTTACCTCTCGGCTATTTCCACTCTGTGAGAAGACAGATTTTGCTCCAGTTTGGCCAATTCTGGCAACAGACTTTTTTGAAGGGGCTCCGGTGGATGGCACATCAATTACAGAAGGTGTATCAGTGTAGTTTTGGAAATAGGATCCATCTCAAGGACTTGGGGTTTCTAATGGCAAAATCCCAAAACTTGGGGTTAATGGACTAAGAGCTGCTGGTCCTCTTAATAAACTTCGACCAGTTTTTGGTTTATTTTGAACCTGTTTGATAATATGGAAGTTCCTGTTCCCAGTTGGACAGTATCACGTGAAATTACAGCTGAATCAATGGAAGACACTGGGGAATCTGTATTCAAGGAATACTTTGAATTGGGAGATTCTAAATTCAATCTGTTTAATTCAGTTGTGTCCTGGGGTGTTTCCGTAAGAAAGGTCTCAGACTGTTTGTGACATAAACTATGATTAGGTACTTGTGTTGTGCAAGAGTTGGGCAGACAGTTGCTAAAGTTCTGTAAAGATGTGAATTTAAATGTTTGGTCAGGATCTGGCTTTTCATCTATTTCACATAATGATTCAAGGGATACCAGAGGAAAGGATTTAAACTAAGGCACTTTTGGTAGTATTCTGATCCTTTGACAAGCTGATCTGTCTTGCAATATACATGTCCCAACAATGGAAGGGGAAAGCAAGCTGAATCACCAAACTTGGCAACAATATCATCATGGCTTTTCTGCTTATGGAACACTCCACCAGATAAGATTTGTTCCCCTTCTGCAAGCTTGCTGAGATCAACACAACATTTTGCAAGCAGGTATTTGCATTGCAGTGTAGGAAAACTGTGTACTTTGAAGAGACTATATGTGTTATAGGCCTTTCCTGGGTAGTAAGAACAGGTAGCCAGTAAAAACAAGGCTTCTTCTGAGTGTACTTCTGCATAAAGGCATTCTGCGGGGAAAACCCCATCTCGGTAAGCATAGTGGTTTAGTGCTTGCCATGTAGCAGGCTGGAGGGGTTCCTGCAGCACCGTCATCCTCGAGGCTCAGACCCAATTTCTGCAGTGCCTCAGGTACCCCTTCCACCCCTCCCACCACCCTCCCCCCAATAGCGGCTCCGGCCCGGCCAGCCTGGGCTCATTTAAACTCACCAGTTTTGTGGGTTGCCTGTTCACTCTGATGGTAGTTTCTTTTGCTGTACAGAAGCTCTTTAGTTTAATTAGATCACATTTGTCAATTTTGGCTTTTGTTGCCATTGCTTTTGGTGTTTTAGACATGAAGTCCTTGCCCAGGCCTATGTCCTGAATGGTAATACCTAGGTTTTCTTCTAGGGTTTTTATGGTTTCAGGTCTAACATTTAAGTCTTTAATCCATCTTGCATTGATTTTTGTATAAGGTGTAAGGAAGGGATCCAGTTTCAGCTTTCTACATATGGCTAGCCAGTTTTCTCAGCACCATTTATTAAATAGGGAATCCTTTCCCCATTGCTTGTTTTTCTCAGGTTTGTCAAAGATCAGATAGTTGTAGATTTGTGGCATTATTTCTGGGGGCTCTGTTCTGTTCCATTGATCCATATCTCTGTTTTGGTACCAGTACCATGCTGTTTTGGTTACTGTAGCCTTGTAGTATAGTCTGAAGTCAGGTAGTGTGATGCCTCCAGCTTTGTTCTTTTGGCTTAGGATTGACTTGGAGATTCAGGCTCTTTTTTGGTCCCATATGAACTTTAAAGTAGCTTTTTCCAATTCTGTGAAGAAAGTCATCGGTAGCTTGAAGGGGATGGAAAAGGGATCTAGAACTAGAAATACCATTTGACCCAGCGATCGTATTACTGGGTATATACCCAAAGGACTATAAATCATGCTGCTATAAAGACACATGCACATGTATATTTATTGTGGCACTATTCACAATAGCAAAGACTTGGAACCAATTCAAATGTCCAACTTAATCCAAATAGACTGGATTAAGAAAATGTGACACGTATACACCATGGAATACTATGCAGCCATAAAAAATGATGAGTTCATGTCCTTTGTAGGGACATGGATGAAATTGGAAATCATCATTCTCAGTAAACTATCACAAGGACAAAAAACCAAACACCACATGTTCTCACTCATAGGTGGGTATTGAACAATGAGAACACATGGACACAGGAAGGGGAACATCACACTCTGGGAACTGTTGTGGGGTGGGGGAGGGGGCAGGGATAGCATTAGGAGATAATATGTAGTGCTAGATGACAAGTTAATGGGTGTAGCACACCAGCATGGCACATGCATACATATGTAACTAACCTGCACATTGTGCGCATGTCCCCTAAAATTTAAAGTATAATAATAATAATAATAATAATAATAAATAAACTCACCAGTTACCAGGGGATGGGGGAGGCCAAGCCAGAATGACTTCTTTACCCTGCCGACTCTGGGAAGCCCGGCCCCTTGTGATCCATTGCAAAGCGAGAGTCACCTCATATTTGGAAAATGGATGCACTCCCAAGTTCAGTGGAGGGATGTGGCATGTAGGATGAAGGACTCTCTTCCTTCTGATTCGGTCTGCATAGTGGGGCCTAGGGTTGGAGCTCTCTCTGTGCGGACTGCCGACTCCCTCTACCTTGGGTTCCATCGACCCCAGCCTGGGACATGGGCCTTGGCAGATTCTGGCCCTTCCTGGCCCTTACATCGCTGTCAGAAACCCCATCTCGTGCTTGGATGCCCCAGTGACTGTGGCTCGTGCCTTTCTGGAAACACTGGAAATCTCTCCTCTATGCATGGTCACCTAAAACCCCAGGAGCTCAGGACAAGGGCCGCCATCCACCTCACTGCTTTCAGAAGAGAATGCTGAGAGTCTCTTACAGACTGTCTCTTGACTTGAGTTCTTCATGAGTGTGTGGTTAAGATGTAATGAGACCAGATGTATTAACTCAGGCAGGGTGCTGGTGGCTCACGTCTGTACTCCCAACATTTTGGGAGGCTGAGGCTGTAGGATCCCTTGAGGAATTGCCTAACCCTGAGGACCTTGAGGCTGCAGTGAGTGAGCCATAATGGTGTCACTGCACTCCAGTCTCGGCAAAAGACAGAGTGAGGCCCTGTTACAGGCCGGCCGGCAGGCAGGCGGAAAGACAACAGCTGTATTATGTTCTTCTCAGGGTAGGAAGTAAAAATTACAGAATACAGCACTTATTTTATTTTATTTTTGGACAGAGTTTCACTCTTGTTGCCCACGCTGGGGTGTAACAGCACCGTCACGGCTCACCGCAACCTCCTCCTGCCGTGTTCAAGCAATTCTCCTGCTTCAGCCTCCAGAGTAGCTGGGATTACAGGCATGTGCTACCACACCCGGCTGATTTTGTATTGTTAGTAGAGACAGCATTTCTCTATGTGGGTCATGCGGGTCTCAAACTGGCAACCTCAGGTGATCTGCCCACCTTGGCCTCCCAAAGGGCTGGGATGACAGGAGTGAAGAATTGCACCCGCCCGGCTACGTTTTTTTTTTTTTAATTTTCAATTTTAATCTATTCATTTTTCTTATTATTTTTTGAGATGGAGTCTCGCTCTCTTGCCCAGACTGGAGTGCAGTGGCGTGATGTCGGCTCACTGCAAGCTCTGCCTCCTGGGTTCATGCCATTCTCCTGTCTCAGCCTCCCAAGTAGCTGGGACTACAGGCGCCCGCCACCACACCTGGCTAATTTTTTGTATTTTGAGTAGAGACGGGGTTCTTGTGGTAGCCAGGATGGTCTCTATCTCTTGACCTCCGTGATCCGCCTGCCTCGGCCTCCCAAAGTGCTGGCATTACAGGCGTGAGCCACCGCGACCGGCCTATTTATCTATTTATTAACTTGTGTCCAGGTTAGGAAACCAGGTAGTTTTTGTATTTTTTTAGAGACAAAATACAAGGTTTCACCATGTTGCCAGGGCTCCGGATCGAGGGATCCACCTTCCCTTGCTCCCAAAGGGCGGGGATGACAGGCGTGAGCCTACCGCGCCCGGCTCCCCCTTCCCACCTCCAGCTTATCCCTCAGGTGCCTGAGGCCCAGCGGTGGTGTGTGGTTCCCACCCCCAGCGCCCCGTCCTCCAGTCACCGCCGCGGTGTCTGCAAGTGGGTCCTAAGGGAGCTCGTTGGTGTGGGGGTTGAGGCGGTAGAGGGAGACGTGCCCCTCCCATGCAGGGAAGGGCTCCGCCTGGTCTGGCAAACTCAGGTCCAGTGCTCCCCTCTGGTGGGTGCGCGCCGGCTGTGTGAGCGATCGCGGTGGGCTTGGGCAGGCGACGCGTGCGCCGGCCGGCCGCCGAGGGGCTACCGTTCTGCCTCCGACAGGTTGTGTGTGGGTTTACTTGGAGGTGCTTTGCCTGGGAGAAAGGAGGCGGGTGGACGGGGGGCTGGGGGGCCCTTGCGGGATTGCGCGCACGCGCATTGGCCAGGACCCCCGCCCAGACCGCGAAGGCTGAAGGTTCCCACACGCAGAATTTACCTGGTATGCAGGCCCCCTCCCTTCCCCAGGCGTCCCTTAGCACCTCTGCGGGCCTGACGAGGGGCGACTGGGGGTAGGGAGTGTGACCCACCCTCAGTGAGAAAGCCTTCTGTAGCGATCCGAGAGGTGTGCCTTTGGGGTACGGGATCCCCCGGCCTGCCGCCTCTCTCTGCGTTATGGTAGCGCTGCCATAGCGACTCGCTTGCAGAGAACCCTCCTCGGCTTCCCCCTCGACGGGGTGAGGGGGGGAGATGGAGGGTTCCACCGGCCTCCGCGGTGGGGACCGAGGGCGGCTCGTCGCCTACTGTGTAGCCCCCACCTCCCCCTTTCCAGACGGGGGAGGATCCCGCCGGTCGGTGCCGGCGTCCTAGCGGTTGGGAGGCTGCGCAAGCGGTGGCTGTGCCTGGCATTCCGTCCGGCGCATGACCCGCTCCACTGTGAGCCGGCTCTCCGCCCGCTCCCCTGGGGAGCAGCGACTAGTGCGGATGACCGTGTTTGCGTGGTACGGGGTTGGGCCACCTGGCCCTAGGAAGCATCCCAAGTGGGGGCCACGCCGGTCTCCCGGAGCTTGACCGGGTCGGAGGATGGACGAGAAATGAGCAACGTGGCCCTGGCGTTGGGTTTGTGGCTGAGGTCGCTTTGGGGTCCCGATGGCGGGAACCAGGGCTCGTGAGGCGGGTCTCGGTGGGTGCCGAGGGCCATCTGGCGTCCTAGGCGGAGTGCCGAGGGACCTCCCTCGTGTCTGTGGCGGTGGGATCCCATGGCCGCGTTTTCCTGGTGGCCCGGCCATGCCTGAGGTTTCTCCCCGAGCCGCCCCTCTGTGGGCTCCCGGGTGACCTTGCCCTCGCGGTCCCTGGTCTTTCCTGTCTGTGCCCCCCACCCCACCTGCGGATCCTCTCTCCCTGAGCGGCTCACCCGCTTAGGCTGTGGTTGCCCCGTCTGGGACCAAACCCGGCTCCGCCTTGTGGGGCGCTGCCGGGGGCCACTGGTTGGCCCTTTGTTCGTGTCCCCGGGTGCGCGCCTTCGGGACCAGGTCGGCGGCTCCCCGCGTGGGTCTGGTGGGCGCCCGGAGGGTTTGGAGTCGGCCTGCGGCGCGTGCAGGAAAGAGGGTTCCGGGGGCTGGCCGTGACGGCGGCGGCGATGGGGGAGCCGCGGGCCCGCCGAAGGCCAGTCGACCGCTCCTGGTACCGCGCAGGGTCGCCTTCGTGCTCGGAGGCCGCTGGTGGTGAGACCCTGGGCACTACAGTCCGCCTCTGGTTCGCTGCCCAAACATCGGGGCCGCCCCTTGCCCGCCGTGCACGAGTGGCTGCTGGTCCCTCACAGCTGCCACGCACGGGTTGGGCGGTCTGCCTCCTCGCACGTTGGTGCGAAGGGTTGGGAGTGGTGAGCAGGTCGGGGATGTGTCATGTGGGTGTATGGGATGTCCGGTTCGCCGCGCCACCGCCCCCCTCCCACCGCCCAGCCTTGCTTCCCTCCCTCCCACATACCCAGTTGCCTGCCCTGCCATGCCCATCCTCATGACCTGGACTCCGGGCTCATCCTCGTGAGGCCCGGAGGCCGCTTTCTACTTACATGGTTGATCCTACCAGCACCATATGCTTGTCTCAAAGATTAAGCCATACATGTCTAAGTAGGCAGGGCCGGTCCGTGAAACTGTGAATGGCTCATTAAATCAGTTATGGTTCTTTTGATCACTCGCTCCTCTCCTAATTGGAAAACTGTGGTAATTCTAAAGCTAATACATGCCAAAGGGCGCTGACCTCCTTCGCGGGGAAGATGCGTGTATTTATCAGATCAAAACCAACCCAGTCAGCCCCTCTCCAGCCCCGGCAGGAGGGTCAGGTGCCACCAGCTTTTGTGACTCTAGATAACCTCAGGCCAATGGCATGCCCCCAGTGGCAGCGACGACCCATTCGAAAATCTGCCTTATCAACTTTCGATGGTAGTTGCTGTGCCTACCACGGTGACCATGGGTGATGGGGAATCAGAGTTCGACTCTGAAGAGGGAGCCTGAGAAACAGCTACCACATTCAAGGAAGGCAGCAGGTGCAAAAATTACCCACTCCCGACCCGGGGAGGTAGTGAGGAAAAATAACAATACAGGACTCTTTCGAGGCCCTGTAATTGAAATGAGTCTACTTTAAATCCTTTAGGAGGATCCATTGGAGGGCAAGTCTGGAGCCAGCAGCCACAGTAATTCCAGCTCCAATAGCATATATTAAAGTTGTTTAAAAGCCCGTAGTTAGATCTTGGGAGTGGGCGGGCAGGCTAGCCATGGCCCGTCCCCGCCCCTTGCCTCTCAGCACCCCCTCAATGCTCTTAGCTGAGTGTCCCGTGGCCCAAAGCGTTTACTTTGAAAAAGTTAGAGTGTTCAAAGCAGGCCCGAGCCACCTAGATATCTCAGCTAGGAAAGATGGAATAGAACCTCGGTTCTTTTTTGTTGGTTTTCAGGACTGAGGCCATGATTAAGAGGGACGGCTGGGGGCATTCGTATTGTGCCACTAGAGGTGAAATTCTTGGACTGGTGCAGTTCTGACAAGAGCTAAAGCATTTGCCAAGAATGTTTTCATTAACCAAGAACGAAAGTCGGAGTTCCGAAGACGATCAGATACCGTCGTAGTTCCGACCATAAACAATGCCGACTGGTGATGCCGCGGCGTTATTTCCATGACCCGCTGGGCAGCTTCCCAGAAACCAAAGTCTTTGGATTTTTGGGTTCCCAGGCGAGTATGGTTGCAAAGCTGAAACTTAAAGGAATTGGTGGAAGGGCACCACAAGGAGTGGAGCCTGCAGCTTAATTTGACTCAACATGGGAAACCTCACCCGGCCTGGACATGGACAGGATTGACAGATCGATAGGTCTTTCTTGATTCCATGGGTGGTGGTGCATGGCCTTAGTTGGTGGAGTGATTTGTCTGGTTAATTCTGATAATGAAGGAGACTCTGGCATGCTAACTAGTTACACGACCCCCAAGCGGTCAGCATCCCCCAACTTCTTAGAGGGATAAGTGGCATTTAGCCACCCGAGATTGAGAAATAACAGGTCTGTGATGCCCTTAGATGTCCGGGGCTGCACGCGTGCTGCACTGACTGGCTCAGCGTGTGCCTACCGTATATGGCAGACGCGGGTAACCTGTTGAACACCATTGGTGATGGTGATCGGGGATTGCAATTATTCCCCATGAATGACGAATTCCCAGTAAGTGCGGGTCATAGACTTGCGTGAAGTCCCTACCCTTTGTACACACTGCCAGTCACTACTACTGATTGGATGGTTCAGTGAGGTCCTTGGATCGGCCCCGCCAGGTCAGCCCACTGCCCTGGTGGAGCACTGAGAAGACAGTCGAACTTGACTATCTAGAGGAAGTAAAAGTCATAACAAAATTTCCATAGTTGAACATGTCGAGGGATCATTAACGGAGAAGAGCAAAGCTGCAGAGGCGCCACTGCGTCCTTCCTTCTTGGCTGACTGTGTTCCCCATGTGGCATGTGTGCTGGCGGGAGGGAGAGAGAGGGTAGACAGAGACACACGTGCTGGGATGAAACTGTGTGTGCGTGTCGGGGGGCAGGCTGGATGGCTCACCGGCCTGGTGAGCAGCGGGGAACTGTCCCCTGCCGTGGCCCCCACATGTGTGTCGGCGGGCGCGGGGGTGGTTCTCGGCATCACGACGAGTTGTGGGTCTCTGTGTCCTCCCTGCCGGGGCTGTCATCCCTCCCTGTCCTGCCGGCTCAGCCCCATCCCACCTGCTCCCGTTGGGGCCGGCCGGGTTCGCATCGCTGCCACTGCCACCATCATTGCCTCTGCCACACCGCGCCACCTGGCCCGGCCTGGCCCGCTGGCTCTCCCCAGCCTTCCCACTAGGGCTTCTTGAGGGTAGGGGGCTGGACGCCAGCCCTCCACTCCTCGTCCGCCTCCACCATCCAGGTACCCAGCACTTTCTAGTGCGGAGGTTTAAGGACCCCTTGGGGGGGTCACCTGTCCACCCGTGGGTTGGGTGCTGTGGGCCCACGGGGGAGTCCGTTTGGGAGGGGTCTGCCCCTCCCTCACCTCCACTGCTGACTCCGTCTCCCCAGCTGCCGGGGCCGTGCTGCACTTGCGTGTCACTGCTGATGCCGGTGGGGGCTGTACCCAGTGGCCATCGTGCTGTCGCATGTGTGCCACGCATGTGGCGTATGCCCTGTGCTGTGGGGGCAGGAACCCCCGGGAGCCTGTGGGGTTGTGGCAGCATTTGTCCCTCTCACTCCCGTGGACGGCACCACCTCCCCGTGCTGTGAAACCTTCCAACCCCTCTCTGGAGTCTCGTCCCATTGCTGTCTGACTGGCCGGCCTGAGGTAACCCCTCTGGGGGACGTGCTGTGCCAGGAGGGCCTCCCATTGTTGGGAGCGCCCTTGCCAAATCGACCTTGTATGACTTTTAGCGGTGGATCACTTGGCTCCTGCGTTGATGAAGAATGCAGCTAGCTGTGAGAATTAATGTGAATTGCAGGACACATTGATCATCGACACTTCGAACGCACTTGCGGCCCGGGTTCCTCCCAGGGCTATGCCTGTCTGAGCTTTGCTTGCTAATCATTAGCCCCTGGGGGTGCCTCCGGGCTCCTTGGGGTGCACAGCTGGGGGTTCCATGGCAGGGCCCGTGGGGACCTCCATCCCCCCAAGTGCAGACCCGGCGACATCTGCCCTCCTCTCCTGCCATGCCTGCCCCTTCCCCCCCCACCCCCACTGCAGGCCCTGTGTGGTCACGCGTTGGGTGGCGTGGGGGAAGAGGGGCTCCTGGCTGTAAGGAAGAGAGAGAGGTTGGAGCCATCACCTGCAAAAACACAGAGGGAAGAGAGCCCGCTGGTGTTGAGTTCCTGTGGCCACCACCGCGGTCCTGTTTCTTCCCTCAGGGGCTCCCTCGTGCCTCACACAGCTCGTGGTGCAGGGTTTGTTGGTGCTGGTGGGATGGATGGTCCTGTGCGATCATTGTCGTTGCGCATCATCGGTGGTGGAGGCTTGTTGGGCGGGGAGGATGGCAAGTAGGAAGGGTCCACTGGGGAGAGGGTGGGGGAGCGTGTCCCAGTTGCCTTAATTTGCTGCCCACCCCTGGTGGCAGCCCGGCGACCGGCCGACCGCCGCTCCAGCGCCCCTCCTCCCCATCACCCCTCCCAGGCACCATCCTCTTCTCCTGCCTGCCCCCCACCTGCCTGGCTTGTGACGTGGTGTGTCCGGGGCCAGAAGCCCACCAAGCGGCCCATCTGGCAGCGCTCATGGCCATGGTCCTGGGGTTCATTTGCCCCTGGTGGTGATCCCCTGGATGCTACAGTGTCATACGCCATCAGGTGCCCACCTCCTGCTCTTGGCTGCGCGGTGCCTGGCACCCCGTCCAGAGCTTTGATGTCAGGGCGGGATGGTGCTGCCACATCCTTGGACCTGTCCCCCACCTACATTTAGTACGTAGGCAATCCCATGTAACTTATCAAAGCTAGCAAGTCCCTAGACTTGGTGCAGCCACTGTAGGGTTGGCCTCCCAGTAGCATCATTAACATCAATTGTAATTGGTAGGCAATCATGTAGTTTCACATTTCATTACCTGAGTTATACAAATGTGTAAAAAAATACAGTTTTAATAAAAGGGAGTAAAGGATAATAAGAGTAATATTCACAATCTCTAGTTGGAAGACGTAGTGTTTTCTCACAAATGATGCATTCCTGGAGCAAGGTCATTTTGTGTTTGGTTTGTTAAATATCTATTTCCATTTTGACAAACCACTGGAAAATCCTAGCTTCACAAGAACTCTCCATGAGAATGATCACACAAAAGAACACCCATAACACAAAATCAAAACAAGGGTGGTCCAGGATTCACATTAAAGACTCATTACCAAATTTTCTTAGAAGAGGTAAAGAACACAAAGTTACTTTTATGTGACGGAAAACAGAGAGAAAGAGTAAATAGAAAAATAAATGTTATGCAACAACAGTGAAAACCAAGCTATGGAAAAAAATGAATGGAATTGTTTTGTTTGGTATTGATTTCCTATCCTGATATCAGAAAGTACAGGAAAGAACAAAGCAAATTTTTTGAGACAAATAGAACATAAAACAGATGAATGTTAAAGACTATTTTACAGTGCTAACAAAACTATCTGTGACTTGTTTTTTCCCTTTAAAAATTCGAGTTTGCACAATTACATTTATATAAATTATTGAAATAAAATTGTAAAGATGGAGAACAGACTATGGGGTTGCCAAGGGGAAGGGGTGGAGGAAAACGTGTCAGAGTGTCAGCAAAGATTGCAAGTTGGAGCCTTGTGGTGAGGCTACGGTCCTGTATCTTGACTGTGGAAGTGGTAGTTACAGAGATCTACACCACATAAAAATGCACAGAACACACGCACACACATACACACATACAAAAATGAATGCATACAAAACGGTTGCGATCTGAGTAAGCTTTCTGAATTGTACCTATGTCAGTTTCCAGGTTTTGATAATGCTCTATGGCTACGCGAGATGCCACCACTGGAATTAGTGAAGAGTACCTAAGACATCCCTGGACATTTTACAACTTCCTGTGAATCTATAATTATTTCAAAAGAAACTTGAAAGTCATAGCAGACTTTCACTTCAAAGAGGAAAAAAACTGAAGATTAATGGAATTGTTGAAGAACATCAAATACTCAATAATCTGTATGAGAGCTGTATTCTGTCCATTCACAGCACAGCTGTCATTTGGCCTTTTCCTGACGTGCCCTGGAGGACTTGAGCTCCTCTTGGATTGCCAAGGCCAATAGTGTTTATTTGTTACTAAATTTGTACTGGACTACCAAAAAATGAAAAGTGATTGAATGATCATTTATAATAACAACAAGTAATTTTACTTATAAAGAGACAATAATGGTAACAGATTTAAATCTTTAGGGTAAAGAATAGGATCTTTGTAAGACAATATTGGCAAAATTTAAAAAGAAAATTAAGGAATCAGAAACATAAGTAGTTCAGTATTGTGAAAAAATTCTTGATCTGAGAAGCAAAAGAACAGTATTTCTGTTTTGCGTTTCTCTCCAAACCTGATGAATCACCTTAGGTGTGTTTTGCTTCTGCGCCAAAGCTGCTGAATCACCTTAGACAATGCATGCCCTTTCCCTGAATATGTTTTCTTTTCTGCAAAATAAAGTGAGATAGATCATCTCCAAGGTCCCCCAAATATTCACATTTTCACCTCCACATGAACTTCAGTTGAATTCCTAATTTCAGTGTGGATAATACATGTGTGCTGCACCACAAGCAGTATGTCTAAACTCTCATGTTGGTCCTAAAAACTAATTATGAACAGTTTGGAAATTCTGTTGTTGTAGAATCTGCAAAGGGATATTTGTGAGTGCTTTGAGGCCATGGTGAAAAAGAAATACCTTCACATAAAAACTCTAAAGAAGGTTTTGGAGGAACTGCTTTGTGATGTCTGCATTCATCTCACAGAGTTAAACGTTTCATTCCTTTGATAAGTCTGGAAACTCAGTTCTTGTACAATCTGCAAAGTGATGTTTGTGAGTGCTTTGAGGTCTATGGTGAAAAAGGAAATATCTTCACATAAAAACTAGACAGAAGCTTTCTGAAAAACTACTTTGTGACATGTGCATTCATCTCACAGAGTTAAACCATTCTTTTGATTGAAAAGCTTGGAAATGGTGTTCTTGCAGAATCTGCAGAGGGATATTTGTGAGTGCTTTGAGGCCTATGGTGAAAAAGGAAATATCTTCACATAAAAACCAGAAAGAAGGCTTATGAGAAACTGCTTTGTGATGTGTGCATTCATCTCACAGAGGTAAAGGTTTATTTTCATTGAGCAGATTGGAAACTCTGTTCTTGTAGGATCCACAAAGGGATATTTGTGAGCAGTTTGAGGCCTATCGTGAAAAAGGAAATATCATCCCATGAAATCTTGACAGAAGTTTCTGAGAAACTTCCTGGTTATGTGTGCATTCATCTCACAGAGTTGAAATATTCTTTGGATTGGGCAGTTTGGAAACAGTATTTTTGTAGAATTGTCAAAGAGATATTTGTGAGCACTTGGAAGCCAATGGTGAAAAAGGAAATATCTTCACATAAAAACTAGACAGAAGCTTTCTGAGAAACTGTTTTGTGATGTGTGCATTCATCTCAGAGTTGAACCATTCTTTTGATTGAGTAGTTTGGTAACAGTCTTTTTGTAGAATCTGAAAAGGGATATTTGTGAGTGCTTTGAAGCCTATGGTGAAAAAGGAAATATCTTCACATAAAAAACTAGAAAGAAGGTTTTTGAGAAACTACTTTGTGATGTGTGAATGAATCTCACAGAGTTGAACCTTTCTATTGATTGAGCATTTTGGAAACAATCTTTTTGAAGAATCTGCAAAGGGATATTTGGGAACACTTTGAGGCCTATGGTGAAAACGTAAATATCTTCACATGAAAACTAGACAGAAGCTTTCTGAGACACATCTGTGTGATGTGTGCACTCATCTCACAGAGTTGAACCATTCCTTTGAGCAGTTCACAAAGAGTCTTTTTGTAGAATATGCAAGGGGATATTTGTGAGTGCTTTGAGGCCTATGGTGAAAAAGAAAATATCTTCACATAAAAACTAGACAGAAGGTTTCTGAGAAACTGCTCTACAATGTGTGCATTCATCTCACAGAGGTAAACATTTCTTTTCACGTAGCAGATGGGAAACTCTTTTCTTGTAGAATCTGCAAAGGGATATTTGTGAGAAGTTTGAGGCTTATGGTGAAAAAGGAAATATCATCGCATAAAAACGTGACAGAATTTTCTGAGAAAATTCCTAGCTATGTGTGCATTCACCTCAGAGAGTTGAATGATTCTTTTGATTAAGAAGTTTGGAAAGAGTATTTTTGTAGAATCAGCAAAGGGATATTTTTCAGCTCTCTGAGCCTTATGGTGAAAAAGGAAATATCTTCAATAAAAACTATAAGAATGTTTCTGAGAAGCTGTTTTGCAAGGTGTGCATTCAACTCACAGAGATAAAACTTTCTATTCTTTGATGAGTCTGGAAACTCTATTCTTGTACAATCTGCAATGGGATATTTGTGAGAAGCTTGAGGCCTATGGTGAAAAAGGAAATATCTTCACATAAAAACTAGACAGAAGATTTCAGAGAAACGTCTTTGTGATATGTGCATTCATCTCACAGAGTTGAATCATTCTTTTGAATGAGAAGTTTGGAAACAGTCTTTTCAGAGAATCTGCAAAGGCATATTTTGAGCATGTTGATAGGTATGGTGAAAAGGGAAATATCTTTACATAAAAACTGGACAGAAGCTTTCTGAGAAACTTATTTGTGATGTGTGCATTCATTTTACAGTGTTGAACCTTTCTTTTGATTGAGCAGTTTGGAAAGAGTCCTTTTCTATAATTTTCTAGAATCTGCAGAGGGATATATGTGAGCCCTTTATGGCCTAAGTTGAAATAGGAAATATATTCACATAGAAACTAGACAGAAGCATTCTGAGAAACTGCTTTGTGAAGTGTGCTTTCATCTCACAGAGTTGAACCTCCCTTTTGATTGAAGAGTCTGGAAACAGTCTTTCTGTAGAATATGCAAATGGATATTTGGAGTGCTTTGAGGCCTATGGTGAAAAAGGAAATATCCTCACATAAAAACTAGACAGAAGAATTCTGAGAAACTTCTTTGTGATGTATGCATTCATCTCACAGAGTTGAACCTTTCTTCTGATTGAGGAGTTTCAAAACAGTCCTTTTGTAGAATCTGCAAGGGGATATTTGTGAGCCCATTGAGGCCTACGGTGAAATAGGAAATATCTTCACATAAAAACTAGTCAGAAGATTTCTGAGAAACTTCTTTGTGATGTGTGCTTTCATCCCACAGAGTTGAGCCTTTCTTTTGATTGAGCAGTTTGGAAACACACTTTTTGTAAAATCTGCAAATGGATATTTGAAGCACTTTGAGGACAATGGTGAAAAAGGAAATATCTTCATATAAAAACTAGAAAGCAACATTCTATGAAACTTCTTTGTGATGTGTTCTTTCATTTCACAGAGTTGAACCTTTCTATTCATTGAGGAGATCAGAAACCATCTTTTTGTAGATTCTGCGTATGGATATTTGGAGCAGTTTGAAGACTTGCTGAGAAAGGAAATATCTTCACATAAAAACTAGACAGAAGCATTCTGAGAAACTTCTTGGTGACATGTGCATTTACCACACAGAGTTGAACCTTTCTTTTGATTGAACAGCTTGGAAACAATCTTTATATAGTATCTCCAGGGGATGTTTGAGAGTGGTTTGAGGCTTATGGTGAAAAAGGAAATATATTCACATAAAAACTAGACTGAAGCTTTCTGAGAAACTTCTTTGTGATGTATGAATTCATCTCACAGTGTTGAATCTTTCGTTGGATTGAGCAGTTTGGAAAAAATCCTTTTGTAGAATCTGCAAAGGTATATTTCTGAGCCCATTGAGGCCTATGGTGAAATATGAAATATCTTCCCATAAAAACTAGACTGAAGGTTTCTAAGAAACTCCTTTGTGATCTGTGCTTCCATCTCACAGAGTTGAACCTCTCTTTGGATTGAGCAGTTTGGAAATACTCTTTTTGTAGAATCTGCAAATGGATATTTGGAGCACTTTGAGGCCCATGGTAAAAAAGGAAATATCTTCACATAAAAACTAAATGGAAGCTTTCTGAGAAACTTTTTTGTGATGTGCACATTCATCTCACAGAGTTGAACAGTTCTTTTGATTGAGCAGTTAGAAATAGACTTTTCATAGAATCCACAAATGTATATTTGAAGCAGTTTTAGGTCTATGGTGAAAAAGGAAACTTCTTCACATAAAAACTAGACAGAAGCATTCTGAGAAACTTCTTTGTGATGAGAGCTTTCATCTCAGAGAGTTTAACCTTTCTTTTCATTGAGCAGTTTGGAAACAGTCTTTTTGTAGAATCTGCAAAGGGAATATTTGTGAGCCGTTTGAGGCATGTGGTGAAACAGTAAATGCCTTCACATAAAAACTAGATAGATGTATTTTGAGAAACCTCTTGGACGTTTGAATTCATCTCACAGAGTTGAACCTTTCTTTTCATTGAACAGTTTGGAAACAGTCTTTTTGTACAATCTGCAAAGGGATATTTCTGAGCCATTTGAGGCTTATGGTGAAAAAGAAATATCTTACCACAAAAACTAGACAGAAGCATTCTTAGAAACTACTTTGTGATGTGTCCATTCATCTCATGGAGTTGAAACTTTCTTTTGATTGAGCAGTTTGGTAACAGCATTTTTGTAGCATCTGCAAAGATATATTTGTGAGCCCTTTATGGCCTATGGTGAAATAGGAAATATCTTCATATAAAAACTAAACAGTAGCTTTCTGAGAAACTTCTCTGTGATTTATGCTTTCGTCTCACAGAGTTGAACATTTCCTTCGATTAAGCAGGTTGGAAGCAGTGTTTTGTACAATCTGCAAATGGATATTTGCAGCCCTTTGAGGCCTATGGTGAAAAGGGAAATATCTTCACATAAAAATTAGATGGAAGCATTCTGAGAAACTTCTTGGTGATGTTTGCATTCATCTCACACAGTTGAACATTTCTTTGATTGAAGATTTGGAAAAAGTCTTTTTGTAAAATCTACAAAGGGATAATTGTGAAGCCTTTGAGGCCAATGGTGAAGTAGGAAATATCTTCATATAAAAACTACACAGAAACATTCTGAGAAACTTTTTTGTGATGGGTGCATTCATCTCACAGAGTTGAAGCTTTCTTTTGCTAGAGCAGTTTGGAAACAGTCCTTTGTAGAATCCCCAAAGGGACAATTCTGAGCCATTGAGGCCTTTGGTGATATAGGAAATATCTTCACATAAAAGCTAGACAGAAGCTTTCTGAGAAACTACTTTTAAATAAGTGCTTTCATCTTAAGGAGTTGAGCATTTCTTTTGACTGATCAGTTTGGAAATACTCTTTTTGCAGAATCTGCAAATGGATAATTGAAGCGCTTTGAGGCCTATGGTGAAAAAGGAAATATCTTCACATAAAAACTAAACAGAAGCTTTCTGATAAACTACTTTGTAATGCATGCATTCATCTCACAGTGTTGAAACTTTCTTTGGATTGAGCAGTTTGTAAATGTCTTTTTGTAGAATCTGCAAATGGATATCTGTAGTGCTTTGAGGCCTATGGTGAAAAAGGAAATATTTTCACAGAAAACCAGACAGAAGCATTCTGAGAAACTTCCTTATGATGTGTTCTTTCTTCTCACAGAGTAGAAGCTTTCTTTTGATTGAGCAGATTGGAAACAGTCTTTTTGTACTGTCTGCAGAGGGATATATCTGAGTGTTTTCAGGACCATGGAGATAAATAAATATCTTCACACAAAAACTAGACAGAAGCATTCTGAAAAACTTCTTCATAATGTGTGCATTCATCACACGTATTTGAACCTTTCTTCTGATTAAGCAGTTTGGAAACGGTCCTTTTGTAGAACCTCAATAGTGCAAAGAGCCTTCTGAAACTTCCCATTCTGAGGCTTCAGGGGTTTCAGAGGCTCCATGATGAAGTTTATGTTCAGGTGTTCGAAGCAACCTTGTGAGAAATTACTGGAGTTTTAAAGTTACCTATGAAGCAATCCTCCATGAGAAGAAACTGGGCTTGGTGGCTAATGAGTGAGAGACAGGACCTTTATTTTTTATGGAAAAAACAGCTGTCTCTGATATCTAGGGCAACCTGGTCTTTGACAGGGAGAAGACTAAAGAAATCAACTTGGTGATATGAAGAGTTCTCTCAACTCCTTAAATTTAAGGAGTCTACATACACTAGCTAGTAATCAACATAAGCATGGGACCAGAAATCAGTGAATCTAGCATTGAAAGAGTAAAGGCCTCCAGTGAGTGGAAGTACTATATATATATATATATGTGTGTATATATATATAATATATGTATATGTATGTGTGTATATATATAACTAAACATACATATGTGTGTATATGTATATATATACACACATACATATACATATATGTATATGTATATATAGACACATATATACATATGTGAATCAATATCATGAAAATGGCCATACTGCCCAAGGAAATTTACAGATACAATGCCATCCCCATCAAGCTACCAATGACTTTCTTCACAAAATTGGAAAAAACTACTTTAAAGTTCATATGGAAACAAAAAAGAGCCTGCAATGCCAAGTCAATCCTAAGCCAAAAGAACAAAGCTGGAGGCATCACACTACCAGCCTTCAAACTATACTACAAGGCTACAGTAACCAAAACAGCATGGTACTGGTACCAAAACAGAGATATAGATCAATGGAACAGAACAGAGCCCTCACAAATAATGCCGCATATCAACAACTATCTGATCTTTGATAAACCTGAGAAAAACAAGCATTGGGGAAGGGATTCCCTATTTAATAAATGGTGCTGGGAAAACTGGCTAGCCATATGTAGAAAGCTGAAAATAGATCCCTTCCTTACACCTTACACAAAAATAAATTCAAGATGGATTAAATACTTAAACATTAGACCTAAAACCATAAAAACCCTAGAAGAAAACCTAGGCATTACCATTCAGGACATAGGCCTGGGCAAGGACTTCATGTCTAAAACACCAAAAGCAATGGCAACAGAAGAAAAAATTGACAAATGGGATCTAATTAAACTAAAGAGCTTCTACACATCAAAATAAACTATCATCAGAGTGAACAGGCAACCTACAAAATGGGAGAAAATTTTCGCAACCTACTCATCTGACAAAGGGCTAATATCCAGAGTCTACAATGAACTCAAACAAATGTACAAGAAAAAAACAAACAACCTCATCAAAAAGTAGGCAAAGGACACGAACAGACACTTCTCAAAAGAAGACATTTATGCAGCCAAAAAACCATGAAAAAATGCTCACCATCACTGGCCATCAGAGAAATGCAAATCGAAACCACAATGAGATACCGTCTCACACCAGTTAGAATGGCAATCATTAAAAAGTCAGGAAACAGCAGGTGCTGGAGAGGATGTGGAGAAATAGGAACACTTTTACACTGTTGGTGGGACTGTAAACTAGCTCAACCATTGTGGAAGTCAGTGTGGCGATTCCTCAGGGATCTAGACCTAGAAATACCACTTGACCCAGCCATCCCATTACTGGGTATATACCCAAAGGACTATAAATCATGCTGCTATAAAGACTCATGCACACTTGTGTTTATTGCGGCATTATTCACAATAGCAAAGACTTGGAACCAACCCAAATGTCCAACAATGATAGACTGGATTAAGAAAATGTGGCACATATTCACCATGGAATACTATGCAGCCATAAAAAATGATGAGTTCATGTCGTTTGTAGGGACATGGATGAAATTGGAAATCATCATTCTCAGTAAACTATCACAAGAACAAAAAACCAAACACCGCATACTCTCAGTCATAGGTGGGAATTGAACAATGAGAACACATAGACACAGGAAGGGGAACATCACTCTGGGGACTGTTGTGGGGTGGGGAGAGGGGGGAGGGATAGCATTAGGAGATAGTCCTAATGCTAGATGATGAGTTAGTGGGTGCAGCACACCAGCATGGCACATGTATACGTATGTAACTAACCTGCACAATGTGCACATGTACCCTAAAACTTAAAGTATAATAATAAAAATAAGTAAATAATAAAGGAAAAAAACACATCCCTTTGCAGATTCTCCAAAAAGAATGTTTCCAAACTGCTCAATCAAAAGAAAGATTCAACTCTTTGAGATGCATACACACATCATAAAGAAGTTTCCCAGAAAACATGAGTCTAGTTTCTATTTGAAGATATTTCCTTTTTCACCAGAAGCCTCAAAGTGTTCACAAATATCTCTTTGCAGTTTCTATGAAAAGACTGTTTCCAAACTGTTCAATGAAAAGAAAGTTTCAACCCTGTAAGATGAATACACACATCAAAAAGAAGTTTTTTAGAAAGCTGCTGTCTACATTTTGTTTTTTGATATTTCCTTTTTCACCATAGGACTCAAACCGCTGAAACATATCACTGTTCAGATTCAACAAAAAGCCGGCTTCCAAACTGCTGAATGAAAAGAAAGGTTCAACTCTCTGAGATGAATGCACACATCACAAAGAAGTTTCTCAGAATGCTTCTCTCTAGGTTTTATGTGAAGATATTTCCTTTTTCACTGCAGACCTCAAACTACTCATAAATATCCCTTTGCCTATTCTACAAAAAGACTGTTTCCAACTCGATAAGTGAAAAGAAAGTTTCAACTCTGTGAGATGAATGCACACATCAAAAGGAAGTTTCTCAGAAAGTTTCTGTCTAGTTTTTATGTGAAGATAATTCCTTTTTCACCATATGCCTCAAAATGCCTTCAAATACCCCTTTACAGATTCTACAAAAAGACTGTTTCCAAACTACTCAATCAAAACAAAGGTTAAACTCTCTGAGATGAATGCACACATTTCAGAGAAGTTTCTCAGAAAGTTTCTGTATAGTTTTTATGTAAAGATATTTGCTTTTTCACCATAGGCCTCAAAGAGCTCAAAAATGTCTCCTTACAGATTCTACAAAAAGGCTGTTTTTGAACTGGTGAATAAAAAGAAATGTTCAACTCTGTGAGATGAATGTACTCATCCTTAAGAAGTTTCTCAGAAAGCTTCTTTATAGGTTTAGGTGAAGATATTTCCTTTTTCACCATAAGCCTGAAAGCATTCACAGATATCACTCTGCAGATTGTACAAAAAGACTGTTTAAAAACTACTCAATCAAAACAAAAGTTCAACTACGTGAGATGAATGCACACATCACAAATAAGTTTCTCAGAAAGCTTCTGTTTATATTTTATTTATAGATAATTCTTTTTTCACCATAGGTTTCAAACCACTCACAAATATTCCTTGCAGTTTCTAAAAAAGACTGTTTTCACACTACTCAATCAAAAGAGAGGTTCAACTCTGTGAGATGAACACGCACATCACAACGTAGTCTCTCAGGAAGCTTCTGTCTAGTTTTTATGTGAAGAGAATTCCTTTTTCAAGACAGGCTTCAATGGGCTTACAACTATCCCTATGCAGATTCTACAAAAAGACTGTTTCCAAACTGCTCAATCAAAAGGAAGATTCAACTCAGTGAGATGAATGCACACATCACAAAGAAGTTTCTCAGAGAGTTTCTGTCTAGATATTATTTGTAGATAATTCCTTTTTCAACATAGGCCTTAAAGGGCTCACAGATATCTCTCTGCAGATTCTACAAAAACACTGTTTCCAAACTGCTCAATCTAAAGAAGGGTTCAACACTGTGAGCTGAGTGCACACATCACAAAGAAGTTTCTCAGAATGCTTCTGTCCAGTTTTTATGTGAAGATATTTCCTTTTACACCATAGACCTTAAATCACTCAAAAATGTCCCTGTGCACATTCTACATAAAGACTGTTTCCAAACTGCTGAATGAAAGGAAATGTTAAACTCTGTGAGATGAAAACACACAACACAACGAAGTTTCTCAGAATGCTTCTGTCTAGTTTTTATATGAAGATATTTCCTCTTTCACCACAGGCCTCAAAGGGTTCACAAATATCTCTATGCAGATTCTACAAAAAGAGTGCTTCCAAACTGATCAGTCAAAAAGAAGCTTCAACTCTGTGAGATGAATGCACACGTCACAAAAAGTTTCTCGGAAAGTTTCTGTCTAGATTTTTGGGAAGATGCTTCCTTTTTCACCATAAACTTCAAATTGTTCACAAATATCACTTTGCAGATTATACAAAAAGACAGCTCCCAAACTGCTCAATCAAAATAAAGTTTCCACTCTGTGAAATGAATGCACACATCATAAAGAAGTTTCTCAGAAAGCTTTTGTTTAGTTTTTTTGTGAAGACATTTCCTTTTTCACTGTATGCCAAAAATGGATCAGAAATATCCCTTTTCAGATTCTACAAAAAGATTGCTTCCAAACTGCTCAATCAAAAGAAAGGTTCAACTCTGTGAGATGAATGAACACATCACTAAGAAGTTTCTCAGAAAGCTTCTGTCAACTTTTCTGTGAATATATTTTCTTTCTCACCATGAGCCTCAAACTGCCCAAAAATATCGTTTTGCAGATACTCCAAAAAGACTGTTTACAAACTGATCAATCAAAAGAAAGTTTCAGCTCTATTTGAAGAATTCACATATCACAAAGACGTTTATCAGAAACCTTTTGTCTAGTTTTTATTTGAAGATATTTCCTTTTTCACTGTAAGCCTCAAAGTGTTCACAAATATCACTTTGCAGATTCTACAAATAGACTGTTCCCAAACTGCTCAATCAAAACAAAGGTTCAACTCTGTGAGCTGAATGCACACTTCACAAAGAAGTTTCTCAGAAAGCTTCTGTCTAGTTTTTCTGTGAAGATATTTCTTTTTCCACGATAGGTGACAAAATGCTCCAAATTTCCAATTGCAGATCCTACAAAAAGAGTGTTCCAAAATTGCTCAATCAAAAGAAGGTTCAACTCTGTGAGATGAATGCACATATCACAAAGAAGTGTCTCAGAATTCTTCTCTCTAGTTTTTATGTGAAGATATTTCCTTCTCCACCATAGGCCCCGAAGTGTTCTAAATATCCACTTGCAGATTCTACAAAAAGATTCTTTCCAAACTGTTCTACCAAAGAAAGGTTCAACTCAGTGAGATGAACGCATACATCACAAAAATGTTTCTAAGAAAGCTTCTGTCTAGGTTTTATGTGAAGATATTTCCTTTTTTGCCATAGATCTCAAAGCTCTCTCAAATATCCCTTTGCAGATTCTACAAGAAGATGGTTTCCAAACTTCTCAATCAAAAGAAAAGTTCATATCTGTGAGGTGAATGCACACATCACAAGGAAGATTCTCAGAAAGCTTCTGTCTAGTTGTTATCAGATGTTATTTCCTTTTTCACCATAAGCTTCAAAGCCTTCAGAAATATCAATGTTCAGATTCTACAGAAAGTATGTTTCCAAACTGCTCAATGAAAAGAAAAGTTCAAATCTGAGAGATGAATGCACACATCACAAAGAGGTTTATCAGAAATCTTCTTTCTAGTTTTTATGTGAAGATATTTCCTTTTTCACCATAGACTTCCTACCACTCACAAATATCCCTTTGCAGATTATACAAAAAGACTGTTTCCAAACAGCTCAATCAAGAGAACAGTTCAACTCTATGACATGAATGCATGCATCACAAAGAAGTTTCTCAGAAATATTCTGTCTAGTTTTTATGTTAATATATTTACTTTCTCACCATATGCCTTAAGCCTCTCACAAATTTCCCTTTGCAGATGCTCCAAAAAGATGGTTTCCAAACTGCTCAATCAAAAGTAAAGTTCAACCTTGTGAAATGAATGCACAAATGACAACAAAGTTCCTCAGAAAGCTTCTATGTAGATTTTATTTGTGAACATTTCTTTTTTCACCATAAGCCTCAAACTGCTCACAAATATCCCTTTCAGAATCTACAAAAAGACTGTTTCCAAACTGCTCAATCAAAAGAAAGTTTCAACTCTGTGAGACAAATGCTCACATCACACAGAAGTTTCTCAGAAAGTTTCTGTCTAGTCTTAATGTGAGGATATTTCTGTTTTCACCATAAGCCTCAAAGCTTTCACAAATATCCCTTGCAGATTCTACAAAAAGAGTGTTTCCAAACTGCTCAATCAAAAGAATTGTTCATCTATGTGAGATGAATGTACATATCACAAAGAAGTTTCTTAGAAAGCTTGTATCTAGCATTTATGTGAAGATATTTCCTTTTTCACCATAGGCCTCAAACTGCCTATAAATACACCTTTGCAGAATGTACAAAAAGGCTGTTTCCAAACTGCTCAATCAAAGAAAAGTTTCAAATCTGTGAGATTAATGCACACATCACAAATAAGTTTCTCAGAATGTTACTATCTAGATTTTATTAGGGCATATTTCCTTTTTCACCATTGGCCTCAAACCACTCCAAATATCCCTTGGCAGATCCTACAAAAATACTGTTTCCAAACTGCTCAATCAAAAGAAATTTTCAAACTTCTGTGATGAATGCACACATGAGAAAGAAGTTTCTCAGTAGATTTCTCTCTAGTTTTTATGTGAAAATATTTCATTTGTCACCATAAGTCTCAAAGCGTTCACAAAAATAATTTTGCAGATTGTACAAAAAGACTTTTGCCAAACTGCTCAATGAAAAGTAAGGTTCAACTCTGTAACATAAAGGCATACATCATAAAGAAGTTTCTCAGAAGGCTTCTCTCTAGTTTTTATGCGAAGATATTTCCTTTCTCACTATAGGCCTCAAACCGTTCACAAATATCCCTCTGCAGATTCTAAATAAAGACTGTTTCCAAAGTGCTCAATCAAAAGAAAGTTTCAATTCTGTGATATGAATGCACACATCCAAAGAAGTTTCTCAGAAATCTTCCATCTAGTTTTTATGTGAACATATTTCTTTTTCAGCATAGGCCTCAAACCACTCAAAAATATCCTTCTGTGGATTCAACAAAAAATCTGTTTCCAAACTGCTCAATCAAAGGAAATTTCAACTGTGTGAGATGAGAGCACACATCAAAAAGAAGTTTGTCAGAACTCTTCTGTCTAGTTTTTATGTGAAGATATTTATTTTTCAGCATAGGCCTCAAATCACTCAGAAATATCCCATTGCAGAAAGTGTAAGAAGATTGTTTCCAAACTGCTCAATGAAAAGAAAGGTTCAACTCTGTGACACGAATGCAAACATCAAAAAGAAGTTTCTCAAAAACCTTCTAACTAGTTTTTATGTGAAGATATTTCCTTTATCACCATAGGCCTCAATCTACTCACAATATTTCTATGCAGATTCCACAAAAAGACTGTTTCCAAACTACTCAATCAAAAGGAAGTTTCAACTCTGTGAGATGAAATCAAACATCACAAAAGAAGATACTCAGAAAGCTTCTGTCTAGTTTTTATGTGAAAATATTTCCTATTTCACCATAGGCCTCAAAGGGCTCATAAATATCACTTTGCAGTTTCTAGAAAAAGACTGTTTCCAAACTGTTAAATCAAAAGAAAAGTTCAACACTGTGAAACGAATGTACACATCACAAAGAAGTTCCTCACAATGCTTCTATCCGGTTTTTATGTGAATATTTCCTTTTTCTCAAGAGGCCTCAAACCGCACACGAATATCCCTCTACAGATCCTTCAAAAAGACTTTTTCCAAGCTACTCAAACCAAAAAAATGTTGAAATATGTGAGATGAATGCACACATCATGAAGAAGTTCCTTAGAAAGGTTTTGTCTAGTTTTTATGTGAAGATATTTCCTTGTTCACCATAGGCCTCAAAGTGCTCCAAATATTCAATTGCACATTCTACTAAACGATTTTTTCCAAACTGCTCAATCAAAAGAAAGGTTCAACTCTATGAGATGAAAGCACACATCACAAAGAAGTTTCTCAGAAACATCGGTCTAGTTTTATGTGAAGGTATTTCCTTTTTCTCCATAGGCCTCAAATTGCTCAAAACTATCTATTTGCAGATTCTACAAAAAGATGGTTTCCAAACTGCTCAATCAAAAGAAAGGTTCAACTCTGTGATATGAAAGCACACATCACAAAGAAGTTTCTCAGAAAGCTTCTGTCTGATTTTATGTGTAGATATTTCCTTTTTCAGAATAGGCCTCAATGGGCTCAGAATTATCCTTTGCAGATTCTACAAAAACACTGTTTCAAAACTGTTCAATCAAAAGAAAGTTTCAACTCCATGAGAGAAATTTTTTCACCACTGGCCTCAAAGTGCTACAAATATCTATTTGCATATTCTATGAATAGACTGTTTCCAAACTGCTCAACTAAAAGAAAGGTTCAACTCTGTGATATGAATGCACACATCTCAAATAATTTTCTTAGAAAGCTTCTGTCTAATTTTTATGGGAAGATATTCTTTTTCACCATGGGCCTCAAAGTGCTGCAAATATCCACTTGCAGATTCTACAAAAATACTGTTTCCAAACTGCTAAATCAAAGGAAAGTTCAACTGTGTGAGATAAATGCACACATCACAAAGAAGTTTATCAGAAAACTTCTGTCTAGTTTTTATGTGAAGCCATTATCTATTTCACCCTTGGCTCAATGTGCTCCAAATATCCATTTGCAGACTCTGCAAAAAGACTGTTTCCAAACTGCTCAATCAAAAGAAAGGTTCAACTCTGTGAGATTAAATAACACATCACAAAGATGTTTCTCAGAAAGTTTCTGTCTAGCTTTTATGTGAAGATATTTCCCGTTTCACCATAGACCTTAAAGGGCTCACAAATATCCCTTTCCAGATTCTATAAAAAACAGCTTCCCAACTGCTCAATCAAAAGAAAGTTTCAACTCTGTGAGAGGAAAGCCACATCCCAAAGAAGTTTCTCAGAAAGCTTCTGTCTAGTTTTTATGTGAAGATATTTCCTATTTCACCACAGGCCTCAATAGGTTCACAAATATCCCTTTGCATATTCCACAAAAAGACTGTTTCCAAACTGCTCAGTCAAAAGAAAGTTTTAACTCTGTGAGATGAGTGCACACATCACAAGAAGTTTATGAGAATGCTTCTGTCTAGTTTTTATGTGAAGATATTTCCTATTTCACCGTAGGCCTCAAAGTGCTCGCAAATATCCCTTTGCAGATTTTATGAAAAGACTCTTTCCAAGCTCCCCTATCTAAAGAAAGTTTCAACTCTGTGAGATGAATGAACACATCACAAGTAAGTTTCTCAGAATGCTTCAGTCTAGTTTTTATGTGAAGACATTTCTTTGTCACCATAGGGCTCAAACCACTCAGAAATATCCTTTTGCATATTGAACAAAAACACTATTTCCTATCTGCTCTATGAAAAGAAAGATTCAACTCTGTGAGTTGAATGCAAACATCACAAAAAAGTTTCTCAGAAAGCATCTGTCTAGTTTTCATGTCAAGATATTTCCTTTTTTACCATCAGCCTCAAAGCCCAACAAATATCCATTTGCAGATTATACAAAAAGACTGTTTCCAAACTGCTCAATCCAAAGAATGGTTCAACTCTCTGAAATGAAATATCACACCACAAAGAAGTTTCTCAGAAAGCCTCTGTCTAGTTTTTATATGAAGATATTTCGTGTTTCACCGTAGGACTCAAAGGGCTCTCAAATATCCCTTTGCAATTCTGTGAAGAAAGTCATTGGTAGCTTGATGGGGATGGCATTGAATCTATAAATTACCTTGGGCAGTATGGCCATTTTCACGATATTGATTCTTCCTACCCATGAGCATGGAATGTTCTTCCATTTGTTTGTATCCTCTTTTATTTCCTTGAGGAGTGGTTTGTAGTTCTCCTTGAAGAGGTCCTTCCCATCCCTTGCAAGTTGGATTCCTAGGTATTTTATTCTCTTTGAAGCAATTGTGAATGGGAGTTCACTCATGATTTGGCTCTCTGTCTGTTGTTGGTGTATAGGAATGCTTGTGATTTTTGCACATGGATTTTGTATCCTGAGACTTTGCTGAAGTTGCTTATCAGCTTAAGGAGATTTTGGGCTGAGATGATGGTGTTTTCTAGATATAAAATCATGTCATCTGCAAACAGGGACAATTTGACTTCCTCTTTTGCTAATTGAATGCCCTTTATTTTCTTCTCCTGCCTGATTGCCCTGGCCAGAACTTCCAACACTATGTTGAATAGGAGTGATGAGAGAGGGCATGACAGTCTTGTGCCAGTTTTCAAAAGGAATGCTTCCAGTTTTTGTCCACTCAGTATGATATTGGCTGTGGGTTTGTCACAGATAGCTCTTATTATTTTGAGATAGTCCCATCAATACCTAATTTATTGAGAATTTTTGGCATGAAGAGTTGTTGAATTTTGTCAAAGGCCTTTTCTGCATCTATTGAGATAATCATGTGGTTTTTGTCTTTGGCTCTGTTTATTTGCTGGATTACATTTATTGATTCTTGTATGTTGAACCAGCTTTGCATCCCAGGGATGAAGCCCACTTGATGATGGTGGATAAGCTTTTTAATGTGCTGCTGGATTCTTTTTGCCAGTATTTTATTGAGGATTTTTGTATCAATGTTCATCAAGGATATTGGTCTAAAATTCTCTTTTTTGGTTGTGTCTCTGCCTGGCTTTGGTATCAGAATGATGCTGGCCTCATAAAACGAGTTAGAGAGGATTCCCTCTTTTTCTATTGATTGGAATAGTTTCAGAAGGAATGGTACCAGTTCCTCCTTGTACCTCTTGTAGAATTCAGCTGTGAATCCATCTGGTCCTGGACTCTTTTTGTTTGTTAAGCTATTGATTATTGTCACAATTTCAGATCCTGTTATTTGTCTATTCAGAGTTTGAGCAGTTTGAGGCATGTGGTGAAAAAAGAAATCTTCATATAAAAACTAGACAGAAGCATTCTGAGAAACCATTTTGTGATGTGTGCATTCATCTCACAGAGTTGAATTTTCTTTCATTGAGTAGTTTGGAAACAGTCTTTTTGTAGAATATGCAAAGGGATACTTGTGAGATTTTTGAGGCCTCTTGTGATAAAGGAAATATCCACAAATAATATCTAGAGAGAAGGCTTCTTATAAAGTTCTTTCTGATGTGTGCATTCATCACACAGGGTTGAACCTGTCTTTGGATTGAGCAGTTTGGAAAGAGTTTTTTCGTAGAATCTGAAAAGGAAAATTTGTGAATGCTTTGAGGCTTCTGGTGTAAAAGAAGTATCTTCACATTGAAACTAGACAGAAACGTTCTTAGAAACTTCTTTGTAATGTGTGCATTCATCACACACAGCTGAACTTTCGTTTGATTTAGCAGTTTGGAAACAGTACTTTTGTAGATTCTACAAAGTGTAATTTATGAGTGGTTTGAGGCCTATGGTGAAAAAGGGAGTATTGACAAAAAAGAGCTAGACAGAAACTTTCTGAGAAACTTCTCTGTGATGTGTGCATTCATCTCACAGAGTAGAAAGCTTTCTTTGATTGAACAGTTTGGAAACAATCTTTTTGTAGAATCTGCAAAGGGATATATGTAGGCAGTTTCAGGTCTATGGTGAAAATGGAAATATCTTCACATAAAAACTAGAAAGAAGCTTTCTGAGAAAATTCTTTGTGATGTGCTCATTCATCTCACAGATTTGAAGTGTTCTTTTCATTGACCAGTTTGGATACAGTCGTTTTGTAGAATCTGCTTTGTGATATTTGTGAGCCCTTTGAAGCCTATGGTGAAAAAAGAAATATCTTCACACAAAAACTAGACAGAAGCTTTCTGAGAAACTTCGTTGTGAGGTATGCATTCATCCCAAAGAGTTGAGCCTGACTTTGGGTTGAGCAATTTTGAAACAGTTCTTTTGTAGAATGTTCAAAGGGATATTTCGCATCCTTTTTTGGCCTATGGTGAAAAAGGAAATGTCTTCACATAAAAACTAGACAGAAACATTCTGAGAACCTTCGTTGTTATTTGTGCATTCTTCTCACAACTTTGAACCTGTCTTTAGATAGAGCAGGTTGGAAAATGTCTTTTAGTAGAATCTGCAAAGTGATAATTTGAATGCTTTGAGACTTATGGTAAAAAAAGAAATATCTTCACTTAAAAACTGAACAGAAGCTTTCTGAGAAATTTCTTTGTGATGTGTGCATTCATCTCAAAGAGTTGAAGCTTTGTGTCCATTAAGCAGTTTGGGAACAGTCTTTTTGTAAAATCTGTAAAGGGACATTTATGAGCACTTTGAGGCCTATATTGAAAAAGGAAACATCTTTAAATAAAAACTAGACAGAAGCTTTCTGAGAAACTTCTTTGTGATGCGTGCATTCACCTCACAGAGTTAAACCTTTCTTTTGATTGAGTAGTTTGGAATCAGTCTCTTTGTAGAATATGCAAAGGGTTATTTATTAGCAGTTTGAGGCCTATGGTGAAAAAGGGAGTATCAACAAATAAAAACTAGACAGAAACTTTCTGAGAAACTTCTCTGTGATGTGTGCATTCATCTCACAGAGTGGAAGCTTTCTTTGAGCCATTTGGAAACAGTCTTTTTGTAGAATCTGCAAAGGGATATATGTAGGTGGTTTGAGGTCTATGGTGAAAACGGAAATATCTTCACATAAAAACTAACTGCTCAATGGGAAGAAAATTTACTTCAGTGTGATGAATGTGCATGTCACAAAGGAGTTACTCAGAAAATTTATTTCTACTTTTTATGTGAAGATATTTCCTTTTTCAACATATGCCTCAATGCGCTCCCAGATATCCCTTTGCAGATTCTATGAAAAGACTGTTTCCAAACTGCTCAATAAACAGAATGGTTCCACCCTGTGAGATGAATGTGCACATTATAAAGAAGTTTCTCAGAAAACTTCCTTCTCGTTTTTATCTGAAGATAGTCCCTTTTTGAACATAGGCCTCAATGCACTCCAAAATACACCTTTGCAGAATCTACAAAAAAAAAAAAAAAAAAAAAAAAAAAACTGTTTCCAAATTGCTCAATCAAAAGAAAGTTTCAACTCTGTTAGGTGAATGTGCACATCAGAAAGTAGTTTCTCAGCAAACTTCTCACTGCTTTTTATGTGAAGATATTTCCTTTTTCAATATGGGTCTCAAAGCACTCAAAAATATCCCTTTGTAGATTCTAGAATAACAGAGTTTACAAACTGCTCAATGAACAGAAACGTTTATCTCTGTGAGATGAATACACATAGCTTAAAGCAGCTTCTCAGAATGCTTCTTTCTAGTTTTTATGTGAAGATATTTCCTTTTTCACCATAGGCCTCAATGTGCTCCTAAATATCCCTTTGCAGATAGTACAAAAAGACTGTTTCCAAAATACTCAACCCAAAGAATGTTTCAACTCTGTGAGATGAATGCACACATCACAAAAAGTTTCTCAGAAACTTTCTTTATAGTTTTTCTGTGAAGATATTTCCTTTTTCACCATAGGCCTCACCTCAAATCCCTCACAAATATCCCTTCGCATATTCTACAGAAATACTGTTTCCAAAGCACTTAATAAAAAGAATTATTCAACACTGTGAGATGAATGCACACATCTCAAAGGAGTTTCTCAGAATCCTTCAGTCTAGTTTTTATGTGAATATATTTCATTTTTCACCACAGGCCTCAAAGTGCTCCAAATATCCATTTGCAGATTTGACAAAAAGACTATTTCCAAACTGCCCAATCAAAACAAAGTTCAACTCTGTATGATGAATGCACACATCACAAAGAAGTTTCTCAGAATGCTTCTGTCTAGATTTTATGTGAAATTACTTGCTTTTTCACCATAGGCCTCAAAATGCTCATAAATATCCCTTTGCTGATTCTATAAAAATACTTTTTCCAAATTGCTAAATCAGAAGAAATGTTCAACTCTGTGAGATGATTGCACACATCACAAAGAAGCCACTAAGAAATCTTCTGTCTCGTTTTTATGTGAAGATATTTCCTTTTTCACCATAGGCCTCAAAGCACTCACAAATATCCCTTTGCAGATTCTATAAGAAGAGAGTTTCCAGACTGATCAGAGAAAATAAACGTTTACTTCTGTGAGATCAATGCACACATCACAAAGCTGTTTCTAAGAAACCTTCTTTATACCTTTTATATGAATATATTTCCTTTTTCACCATTGGCCTCAAAGCGCTCATAAATATCCCTTTGCAGTTTCCACAAACAGACCATTTCCATACTGCTCAATCAAAAGTAAGTTTCACCTTTGTGAGATGAATGCCCACATCACAAACAGGTTTCTCAGAAAGCCTCTCACTAATTTTTATGTGAAGATATTTCCTTTTTCACCATAGGCCTCAAAGCACTCACAAATATCCCTTTGCAGACTCTACAAGAACAGTTTCCAGACTGGCCAGAGAAAAGAAATGTTTACCTCAGTGAGATGAATGCATACATCACAAAGCTGTTTCTGAGAAACCTTTTTTATACTTTTTATGTGAATATATTTCCTTTTTCACCATAAGCCTCATAAATATCCCTTTGTAGATTCTAAAAAAGACTGTTTCCAAAGTGTTCAATCAAAAGAATGGTTGAACTCTATGAGATGAATGCACACATCACAAAGAAGTTTCTCGGAAAGCTTCTGTCTAGTTTTTATGTGAAGATATTTCCTATTTCATCATAGGCCTCATAGCTCTCAAAAATATGTCTTCACAGATTCTACAAAAATACTGTATCCAAATTTCTCAATCCAAAGAAAGGTTCAAATCTCTGAGATGAATGTACACATCACAAGGAGGTTTCTCAGAAAGCTTCTTTCTAGTTTTCTTGTGAAAATATTTCCTTTTTCACCATAGGCTTCAAAGCATCACACATATCCCTTTGCAGATTCTAAAAAATACTGTTTACAAACTGCTCAATGAGAAGAATGTTTTAACTCTGTGAGATGAATTTTCACATCTCCAAGATGTTTCACAGAAAACCTCTGTCTAGTTTTTATGTGAAGATAATTCCTTTTTCACCATATACCTCAAAGCACTGACAAATATCCCTTTGCAGATTTTCAAGAACAGAATTTCCAATCTGCTAAATGAGGAAAAATGGTTACTTCTGTGAGATGAAGGCACACATCACAAAACAGTTTCTTAGAAATATTCTGTCTAGTATTTATGTAAAGATAATTCCTTTTTCAATATAGGACACAAAGCGCTAACTAATAACTAGTTGGAAATTCTACAAAAGACTGTTTACAAACTGCTCATCAAAAGAAAGTTTCACCTCTGTGGGATGAATGCATATATAAAAAGATGTTTCTAAGAAAGCTTCTATTTTTTTTTATGTGAATGAGTTTCCCTTTCACCATGGGCCTCAAAGTGCTCAAAAATATCCCTTTGCAGATCCTAAAAAAAAACTGTTTCCAAACTGCTGAGTCAAAGAATTGTTCAACTCTGTGACATGAATGCACACATCAGAAAGAAGTTTCTCACAAACCTTTATACTTTTTATGTGAAGATGTTTCCTTTAACCATAGATCTCAAAACACTCACAAATATACCTTTGCAGAATTCACAAAAAGACGGTTTCCCAACTGCTGAATCAAAAGAATTGTTGAACTCTGTGGGATGAATGCATACATCACAAAGCAGTTGCTCAGAATTCTTTAGTCTAGTTTTTATGTGAAGATATTTTCTCTTTCACCATAGGCCTCAAAGTGCTCAGAAATATCCCTTCACAGATTCCACAAAAAGATGTTTCTAAACTGCTCAATCAAAATAATGTTTCAGTTCTGTGAGATGAATGCACACATCACCAAGAAGTTTCTCAGTAGGGTTCTATCTAGTTTTTATGTGAAGACAATTCCTTTTTCACCACAGGGCTCTATGCACTCACAAATGTCCCTTAGCAGAATCTAAAACAACAGAGTTTCCCAACTGATCAAAGAAAATAATTGATTACCTCTGTAAGATGAGAGCAGACATCACAAAACAGTTTCTGAGAAACCTTCTTTATAGTTTTCTGTAAAGATACTTCTTTTTCTACATAGGCCTCAAAGTGCTCACAAATATCCATTTGCAGATTCTGCAAAAATACTGTTTCCAAAACTGCTGAATCAAAGGAGGTTCAACTATGTCAGATGAATGCACATATCACAAAGAAGTATCTCAGAAAATTTCTTTACACTTCGTATGTGAAGATATTTCCTTTGTCAACATAAGCCTCAAAGTGCTGAAAAATAACCCTTTTCAGATTGTACAAGAACAGAGTTTCCAGACTGAACAGAGAAAAGAAATGCTTACCTCTGTGGGATGAATGCACACACCACAAGGCTGTTTTTAGGGAACATGCTTTACAGTTCTTATGTGAAGATATGTCCTCTTCCACCATAGGCCTCACAGCATTCCAAATATCCACTTGCAGATTCTACAAAAAGAGTGTTTCAAAACTGCTCAATCAAAGAAAAGGTTCAAATCTGTGAGATGAATGCAAACAACACAAAGAAGTTTCTCAGAATGCTCCTGTCTAATTTTTATGTTATTTCCTTTTCCACCATAGGCATCAAAGGACTCCAAATATCCACATACAGATACTACAAAAAGACTGTTTCCAAACTGCTCAATCAAAAGTGTGGTTCAACTCTGAGATGAATACACACATCACTAAGAAGTTTCTCAGAATGCTTCTGTCTAGTTTTTACATGAAGATAATTCCTTTTCCAACAAAGTCTTCAAATCACAACAAATATCCACTTACAGATTCTACAAAAAGAGTATTTCAAAACTGGTCAATCAAAAGAAAGTTTGAACTCGGTGAGATGAATGCACACATCACAAAGCAGTTTCTCAGAATGTATCTGTCGAGTTTTTATGTGAAGATATTTTCTTTTCCACTAGAGTCCACAAAGCGCTCCAAATATCCAATTTCAGATTCTATAAAAAGAGTGTTTCAACACTGCTCAAAGAAAAGAAAGGTTCAACTTTGTGAGTTGAATGCACACAGCACAAAGACGTTTCTCAGATTGCTTGTCTAGTTTTTATGTGAAGACATTCCCTTTTCCACCATAGGCCCCAAAGCACACCAAATATCCACTTGCAGATTCTACAAAAAGTGTGTTTCCAAACTGCTCAATCAAAAGAAAGGTTCAACTCTGTGAGGTGAATGCCCACATCACAAAGAAGTTCCTGAGAATGCTTCTGTCTACTTTCTATGTGAAGATATTTTCTTTTCCACTAGAGGCTGCCAAGCACTCCAAATATCCACTTGCAGATACTACAAAAACAGTGTTTCAAAACTGCTCAATCAAAAGAAATGTTCAAATATGTGAGGTAAATGCACACATCCCAAAGAAGTTTCTCAGAATGCTTCTGTCTAATTTTTATGTAAAGATACTTCCTTTTCCACCATAGGCCTTAAAGTGCTCCAAATATCGATTTACAGATACTACAAAAAGACTATTTCCAAACTACTCAAACAAAGCAATTGTTCAACTCTGTGAGTTGAATGCACACATCACAAAGAAGTTTCTCAGAATGCTTCTGTCTAGTTTTTATGTGAAGATATTTCCTTTTCCATTGTAGGCTGCCAATCGCTCCAAATATCCACTTGCAGAGTCTACAAAAAGAGTGTTTCAAAACTGCTGAATCAAAAGAAAGGTTTAACTCTGAGAGTTGAATGCACACATCACAAAGCAGTTTCTCAGAATGCTTCTCTGTAGTTTTTATGTGAAGATATTTCCTTTTCCACCATAGGCCTCAAAGTTCTCCAAGTATCCAATTGCAGATTCTACAAAAAGTCTGTTTTCAAACTGCCCAATTAATAGAAATGTTCAACTCTGTGAGTTGAATGCACACATCACAAAGAATTTTCTCAGAATGGTTCCATATAGTTTTTAAGTGAAGATATTTCCTTTTCCACCTGAGGCCACAAAGCACTCCAAATATCCATTGAAGATTCTACAAAAAGTGTGTTTCAAAACTGCTCAATCCAAAGAAAGGTTTAACTTGTGAGTTGAATGCCTGCATCACAAAGAAGTTTCTCAGAATGCTTCTGTCTAGGTTTTATGTGAAAATATTACCTTTTCCACTTTAGGCAGCAAAGCTCTCCAAATATACACTTGAAGGTTCTACAAAGAGTGTTTCAAAACGGTTCAATGAAAAGAAATGTTCAACTCAGTGACATGAATGCACACATCACAAAGAAGTTTCTTGGAATGCTTCTTTCCGGTTTTTTGTGTGAGGATATTTCCTTTTCCACCATTGGCCACAAAGCGCTCCAAATATCCACATGCAGATACTACAAAAAGACTGTTTCCAAACTGCTCAATCAAAAGAGTGGTTCAACTCTCCCAGATGAATGCACACATCACAAAGAAGTTACTCAGAATGCTTCTGTCTAGTTTTTATGTGAAGATATTTCCTTTTCCAATATTGGCCTCTAAGCACTCCAAATATACATTTGTAGATGCTACAAAAAGAAAGTTTCAAAACTGCTTAATCAAAAGATTGCTTCAAAACCATGAGTCGAATGCACACATCTCAAAGAAGTTTCTCAGAACGTTTCCGTCTAGTTTTTATGTGAAGATATTTCCTTTTCCAACAGAGGCCGCAAAGCACTCCAAATATCCATTTGTGGATTCTACAAAAAGACTGTTTCCAAACTGCTCAATGAAAAGTAAGTTTCAGCTCTGTAAGAAGAAGGCACACATCACAAAGAAATTTCTCTAAAAGTTTCTGCCTAGCTTTTATGTGAAATTATTTTCAGTTGTCCTAGAGGGCACAAAGGGCTCTCAAATATCCCTTTGCAGATTCTAGAAAATGACTGATTCAAAACTGTTCAATCTAAAGAAAGGTTCAACTCTGTAAGATGAATGCACAAAGAAGTTTCTCAGAATGCTTCTGTCTAGTTTTTACATGAAGATATTTCCTTTTCAACTATAGGCCCCAAAGCGCTCCAAATATCCACTTGCAGACTCTATAAAAAGAGTGTTTCAGAACTTCTCAATCAATAGAAAGGTTCAACTCTGTGAGATGAACTCACACATCACAAAGAAGTTTCTCAGAAAGTTTCTGTCTAGTTTTTATGTGAAGATATTTCCTATTGCCCCAGAGGCCTCAATGGGTTCACAAATATCCCTTTGCAGATTGTACAAAACGACAGGTTTCCAAACTGCTCAATCAAAAGAAAGGTTTACTTCTGTGATATGAATGCAAACATCATAAACAAGTTTCTCAGAATGCTTCTGTCTAGTTTTAATGTGAAGATGTTTCCCTTTCCACTGTAGTCTGCAAAGCACTCGAAATATACACTTGCAGATTCTACAAAAGGACTGTTTCCAAACTGCTCAATGAAAAGAAAGATTCAACTCTGTGAGATGAATGCGCAAATCACAAGAAGTTCCTCAGAATGCTTCTGTCTAATTTTTATGTGAAGATATTGCCTTTTCCACTATAGGCCACAAATGGCTCCAAATGTACACATGCAGATTCCATAAAAAGAGGGTTTCCAAACTGCTCAATCAAAAGAAATGTTCAACTCTGTGAGATGAATGCAAAAATCACAGAGAAGTTTCTCAGAATGCTTCTTTCTAGGTTTTATGTGAAGATATATCCTTTTCCTCTACAGGTCCCAAAACGGTACAAATATCCACTTGCAGATACTACAAGAAGAGTGTTTCAAAACTGCTCAATCAAAAGAAAGGTTCAACTCTGTGAAATGAATGCACACATGAAAAAGAAGTTCCTCAGAATACTTCTGTCAAGTTTTTATGTGAATATATTTCCTTTTTCAACATATGCCTCAAAGCACTCCAAATATCCATTTGCAGATATTACAGAAATACTCTTTCCAAACTGCTCAATCAAAAGAAACGTTCAACTCTGTGAGATGAATGCACACATCAAAAGGAAGTTTCTCAGAATGTTTCTGTCTAGTTCTTATCTGAAGATATTTCCTATTTCTCCAGAGGCCTCAATGGTCTGATACATATCCCTCTACAGAGTCTACAAAACGACGGTTTCCAAACTGCCCAATCAATACAAAGGTTCAAGTCTGTGAAATGAAGGCACACATAACAAGGAAGTTTCTCAGATTGCTTCTGTCTATTTTTTATGTGAAGATATTTCCTTTACACTATAGGTCTCAAAGCACTCCAAATATCCACTTGCAGATTCTACAAAAAGACTGATTCCAAACTGCCCAATCAAAAGAAAGTTTCAACTCTGTGAGATAAATGCACAGATCAAAAAGAAGTTTCTCAGAATACTTCTGTCTAATTTTTATGTGAAGATATTTCCTTTTCTGCCACAGGCCTCAAAGCTCTCAAAAATATCCACTGGCAGATATGACAAAAAGAGTGTTTCAAAACTGCTCAATCAAAAGAAAGTTTCAACTCTGTGAGTTGAATACACTCATCACAAATAAGTTTCTCAGAATGCTTTGGGCTAGTATGTATGTGAAGATATGTCCTTTTCCACCGTAAGCCTCAATCCACTCCAAATATCCAATTGAAGGTACTACAAAAAGAGTGTTTCAAAACTGATCAATCAAAGGAAAGGTTCAACTCTGTGAGTTGAATGCAGACATCACAAAGAAGTATCTCAGATTGCTTCTGTATAGTTTTTATGTGAAGATATTTCCTTTTCCACCATGGGCCCCAAAGTGTTCCAAACATCCACATGCAGATTCTACAAAAACAGTGTTTCAAAACTTCTCAATCAAAAGAAACATTCAACTCTGTGAGATGAGTGCACACATCACAAAGAAGCTTCTCAGAATCCTTCAGTCTAATTTTTATGAGAAGATATTTCCTTTTCCAACATAGGCCTCAAAGTGCTCCAAATATCCACTTACAGATTCTACAAAAAGAGTGCTTCAAAACTGCTCAATCAATAGAAAGGTTCAAATCTGTGAAAAGAACACACACTTCAAAAAGAAATTTCTCAGGATGCTTCTGTCTAATTTTTATTTGAAGATATTTCCTTTTCCACCATAGGCCTCAAAGCAGTCCAAATATCCACCTGCAGATTCCACAAAAAGAGTGCTTCAAAACTGCTTAATTAAAAGAAAGGTTCAACTCTGTGAGATGAAGGCACACATCACAAAGAAGTTTCTCAGAATGCTTCTGTCTAGTTTTTATGTGAAGATATTTCCTTTTCCAGTAAAGGCCACAAATCACACAAAATATCCACTTGCAGATTGTACAAAAAGAGTGTTTCAACACTACTCAATTAAAAAAAAGGTTCAAGTCTATGAGATGAATGCAGACATCACAAAGAAGATTCTCAGAATGCTGCTGTTTAGTTTTTATGTGAAGATATTTCCTTTTCCACCATAGGCAAAAAGGTGCTCCAAAAATACACGTGCAGATTCTACAAAAGGACTGTTTCAAAACTGCTCAATCAAAAGAAGAGTTCAGCTCGGTGAGATGAAGGCCCACATCAAAAAGAAGTTTCTCAGAATGCTTCTGTCAAGTTTTTATGTGAAGATGCTTCCTTTTACACCATAGGCCTCAATGCGCTCAATCAAAAGAAACGTTCAACTCTATGAGAAGAATGCACACATGAGAAAGAAGTTTCTCAGAATGCATCTGTCTAGTTTCTGTGTGAAGATATTTCCGTTTCCACCATTGACACCAAAGTGCTCCAAACATCCACTTGCAGATTCTACAAAAAGAGTGTTTCAAAAATGGTGAATCAAAAGAAATTTTCAACTCAGTGAGATGAACACACACGTCAAAAAGAAGTTTCTCAGAATGCTTCTGTCAAGTTTTTATGTGAAGATATTTCCTTTTTCACCTAGGCCACAAAGCACTCCAAATATCCACTTGTAGATTCCACAAAAAAAGTGTTTCAAAACAGCTCAATGAAAAGAAAGTTTCATCTCTGTGAGTTGAATGCAGACATAACAAACAAGATCCTCAGAATGTTTCTGTCTTGTTTTTATTGAAAATATTTCCTTTTCCACAATTGTCTGCAAAGTGCTCCAAATATCCACTTGCACATTCGACAAAAGGAGTGTTTCAAAACTGCTCAATCAAAAGAAAGATTCAACACTTTGAGATGAATGCACACATAACAAAGTAGTTTCTCAGAATGCTTCTGTCTAGCTTTTATGTTAAGATATTTCCTTTTCGACCATAGGCCTCAATGTGCTCAATCAAAAAAAAGATTCAACTCTATGAGCTGAAGGCACACATGAGAAAGAAGTTTCTCAGAATGCTTCTGTCTAGTTTCTATGTGAAGATATTTCCGTTTCCACAATAGATGGCAAAGTGCTCCAAACATCCACTTGCATATTCTACATAAAGAGTGTTTCAAAAATGCTGAATCAAAGAAATTTTCAACTCAGCGAGATGAATGCACACATCAAAAAGAAATTCCTCAGAATGCTTCTGTCTAGTTTTTATGTGAAGATATTTCCTTTTCCACCTTAGGCCACAAATTGCTCCAAATATCCACTTGCAGATTCCACAAAAAGTGTGTTTCAAAACTGCTCAATAAAAAGAAATGTTCAACTCTGCGAGATGAATGCACACATAACATAGAAGTTTCTCAGAAATCTTCTGTGAAGTTTTATGTGAAGATAATTCTTTTCCACATTAAGCCTGAAAGCCCTCCGTATATCCACTTGTAGATTCCACAAAAAGAGTGTTTCAAAACTGTTCAGTTAAAAGAACTGTTCAACTCTGTGAGATGAATGCACACATCACAAAGAGGTTTCTCAGAATGCTTCTGCCTAGTTTTTAAGTGAAGATAGTTCGTTTTCCACCATAGGCCGCAAAGTACTCCAAATACACACTTGCAGATTTTACAAAAAGAGTTTTTCAAAACTGCTCAATCAAAAGAAAGGTACAGCTCTGTGAGGTGAATGCACACATCACAAAGAGTTTTCTCAGAATGCATTTGTCAAGTTTTTATATGAAGATATTTCCTTTTCCACCATAAGCCACAGAGTGCTCCAAATACCCATTTACATATTCCACTAAAAGAGTGTTTCCAAACTAATTAATCAAAAGAAAGGTTCAACTCTGTGACTTTAATGCACACATCATAAAGAAGTTTCTCAGAATACTTCTGTGTAGTTTTTATATGAAGATATTTCTTTGTCCAACATAGGACCCAAAGGGCTCCAAATATCCACAGGAAGATTGTTTACAAAGAGTGTTTCAAAACTCCTTAATCAAAAGAAAGTTCAACTCATGTATGAGAAGAATGCATACATCATGAATTTTCTCAAAATGTTTCTGTCCAGTTTTTACGTGAAGATATTCCCTTTTCCTCCATGGGACTCAAAACGCTCCAAATATCTACTTGCAAATTCTACCAAAAGAGTGTTACAAAACTGCTCAATCAAAAGAAAAGTTTAACTCTGTGAGATGAATGTATACATCACAAAGAAGTTTCTCAGAATGCTTCTGTTTTTGTGTGAAGATATTTCCTTTTTTTACCATAGGCCACAAGTCATCCCAAATGTCTACTGGCAGATTCTACAAAGGGAGTGTTTCAAAACTGCTCAATCAAAAGAAAGATTCAACTCTGTGACATGAATGCACACATCACAAAGAAGTTTCTGAGAATGCTTCTGTCTAGTTTTTATGTGAAGATATTTTCTTTTCCACCATAGGCCTCAAAGTGCTCCAAATATCCACTTACAGTTTCTACAAAAAGAGTGTTTCCAAACTGCTCAATAAAAAGAAAGGTTCAACTCTGTGTGATGAATGCACACATGACAAAGAAGTTTCCCAGAATGTTTCTGTCTAGTTTTTATATGAAGGTATTGCCCTTTACACCATTGGCTGCAAATTGTGGCAAATATCCAATTGCAGACTATACAAAAACAGTGTTTCAAAACAGCTCAATCAAAAGAAATGTTTAACTCTTTGAGATGAATGTACACATCACAAAGAAGTGCCTCTGCATGCTTTTGTTTAGTTATTATGTGAAGATATTTCCTTTTCCACCATAGGCCTCAAACCCCTCCAAATATCCACTTAGAGATTCTCCAAAAGAGGGTTTCCAAAGTGCTCAATCAAAAGAAAGTTTCAACACTGTGAGATGAATGCACACATCACAAAGAACTTTCTCAGAATGCTTCTGTCTACTTTTTATGTGAAGATATTTTCTTTTACACCATAAGCTGCAAATCGCTCCAAATATCCACTAGCAGACTCCAGACAAGTAGTGTTTGTAAACTGCTCAATTAAAGGAAAGTTTCACCTTTGTATGATGAATGCACACATCGCAAAGAAGTTTCTCAGAATCCTTCTGTCTAGTTTTTATTTGAAGACATTTCATTTTCTGCCACAGGCCACAAAGCTCGCCAAGTATACACTTGCAGATTTTACAAAAAGAATGTTTCAAAACTGCTCAATCAAAAGAAAGATTCAATTCTGTGTGATGAATTTATTCATCACCAAGTAGTTTCTCAGAATCCTTCTGTGTAGTTTTTATGTGAAGATATTTCCTTTTCCACAATAGGCCTCAAAGGGCTCCAAATATCCAATTGCAGATTCTACAAAATGAGTGTTTCCAAACTGCTCAATGAAAGAAAAGTTTCAATTCTGTAAGATGAATGCACACATCACAGAGAAGTTTCCCAGAATGCTTCTGTGTCATTTTTATGGAAAGATATATCCTTTTCCACAATTGGCCACAAACAGCTCAAAATGTCCACATGCAGATTCTACAAAAAAAGATTCAAAACTGCTCTATCAAAAGAGAGGTTCAATCGTTCGAGTTGAATACACACATCACAAAGAAGTTTCTCAGAATGCTTCTGCTTAGTTTTTTATGTGAAGACATTCCCTTTTCCACCAAAGTCCTCAAAGCCCTCCAAATATCCACTTGCAGATTCTCCAAAAAGAGTGTTTCAAAATTCCTCAATCAAAAGGAGGTTCAACTCTGTGAGATGAATGCACACATCACAAAGACGTTTCTCAGAATGCTTCTGTGTGGTTATTATGTGAAGATATTTCCTTTTCCACCATTGGCTGCAAATGGCTCCAAATATCCACTTGCAGATTCTAAAACCAGTTTCAAAACTGCTCCAACAGAAGATAGGCTCAACTCTGTGGGTTGAATGCACACATCACAAAGAAGTTCCTGAGAAGGCTTCTGTGTAGTTTTTATGTGAAGATATTTCCTTCTCCACCATAGCCCTCAAAGTGCTCCAAATATCCACTTAGAGATTCTACAAAAAGAGTGTTTCAAAACTGCTAAATCAAAAGACAGATTCAATTCTATGAGATGAATGCACACACCACAAAGAAGAGTCTCAGAATGTTTCTGTGTAGATTTAGTGTGAAGATATCTCCTTTTCAACATTAGGCCTTGAAGCCCTCCAAATATCCACTTGAAGATTCTACAAAAAGAGTGTTTCAAAACTGCTCATTCAAATGAAAGGTTCAAATCTGTGAGATGAATGCACACATCACAAAGAAGTTTCTTAGAATACTTCTGTGAAGTGTTTAGGTGAAGATATTTTCTTTTCCACCATAGGCCACAAAGGACTCCAAATATTCACCTGCCGAATCTACAAAAAGAGAGTTTCAAAAGTGCTGTGTCAAAAGTTAGGTTCAACTCTGCCAGTTGAATGCACACATGACAAAGAAGTTTCTCAGAATGCTTTTGTGTAGTTTTTATTTTTATTTTTTGCAGATAGTTCCTTTTCCACCATAGACCACTAATGGCTCCAAATATCCACTTGCAGATTCTACAAAAGAGAGTTTCAAAACAGCTCCACCAAAGATGTGTTCAACCCTGTGAGTTAAATGGATACATCACCAAGAAGTTTCTCTGATTGCTTCTTTGTGGTTTTTGTGTGAAGATATTTCCTTTTCCACCATAGTTCTCAAAGTGCTCCAAATATCCACTTGCAGATTTTACAAAAAGAGTGTCTCAAAACTCCTCAATCAAAAGAATGGTTCAACTCTGTGAGATGAATGAAGACATCATGAAGAAATTTCTCAGAGTGCTTCTGCGTAGTTTTTATGTGAAGATATTTCCTTTTCCACCATAGGCCACAAAGGGCTCTAAATATCCACTTGCAGATTTTAAAAAAAAGAGAGTTTCAAAACTGCTCTATCAAAAGAAAGGTTAAACTCTGTGATGTGAATGCACACATCACAAAGTAGTTTCTCAGTATGCTTCTGTGTAGTTTTCATGTGAAGATACTTTCTTTTCCACCGTAGGTCTCTAAGCGCTCCAAATATCCACTTGCAGATTCTGTGAAAAGAGTGTTTCAAAACTTCTCAATCAAAAGAAAGGTTCACCTCTGTGAGATGAAGGCACACATCACAAAGAAGTTTCTCAAAATGCTTCTGTGTAGTTTTTATGTGAAGATATTTCTTTTTCCACAATAGGCCTCAAAGTATTACAAATATCCACTTGGAGATTCTACAAAAGCAGTGTTTCCAACTGTTAAATCAAAAGAAAATTTCAAATCTGTGAGATGAATGCACACATCACAAAGTAGTTTCTGAGACTGCTTCTGTGTAGTTTTTCTGTGAAGGTATTTCCTTTTCCATGATAGGCCTCAAAGCACTCCAAATATCCACTTGCAGATTCTATGAAAAGATTGTTTCAAAACTGCTCAATCTAATGAAAGTTTCAACTCTGTGAAATGAATGCCAACAACACAAAGACATTTCTCAGTATGCTTCTGTGTAGTTTTCATAGGAAGATGTTTCCTTTCCCACCATCGGCCACAAAGGTCTCCTAATATCCACTTGCAGATTCTACCAAAAGGGAGATTCAAAACTGCTCAATCAAAAGATAATCTCAACTGTGAGATGAATGCATACATCACAAAGAAGTTTCTCAGAATGCTTCTGTTAGTTTTTATGTGAAGGTATTTGTTTTTCCACCATAGGACTCAAAATGCTCCAAATACCCACTTGCATATTCTACAAAAAGAGTGTCTCGAAACTGCTCAAACAAAAGAAAGGTTCATCTCTGTGAGATGAATACACACATCAGAAGAAGATTCTCAGAATGCTTCTGTGTGGTTTTTATGTGGAGATACCTCGTTTTCCACACTAGTCCTCAAAGCACTCCAAATATCCAACTGGAGATTCTACAAAAAGAGTGTTTCAAAACTGCTCGATAGAAAAAGAAGTTCAACTCTGTGAGATGAATGCACACAGTGCAATGTAGTTTCTCAGAATGTTTCTGTGTAGTTTTTATGTGAAGATATTTGTTTTCCACAATAGGCTTCAAAGCATTTCAAATATCCACTTGTAGATTCCATAAAAAGCGTGTTTCAAGTCTTCTCAATCAGAAGAAATATTCAAGTCTGTGAGATGAATGCACACATCACAAAGAAGTTTCTCAGAATGCTTCTGTGTAGTTTTTATGTGAAGATATTTTCTTTTCTACAATAGGCTTCAAAGCGCTCCAAATATCCACTGGCATAGTATACAAAAAGAGTGTTTCAAAATTGTTCAATTAAAAGAAAGTTTCAACTATGTGAGATGAACACACACATCACAAAGAAGTTTCTCAGAATGCTTCTGTGGAGTTATTATGTGAAGATATTTTCTTTTTCACCACAGGCCTCAAAGAGCTCCAAATATCCACTTGCATATTATACAAAAAGAGGGTTTCAAAACTGCTCAAATGAAAGTCTCAACACTGTCAGATGAATGTACACATCAGAAAGAAATTTATCAGAATGATTCTGTGTTGTTTTTATGTGACAATATTTCCTTTTCCATCTTAAGCTGCAAAGGGCTCTAAATACACACTCCAGATTCTACAAAAAGAGAGTTTCAAAACTACTCTATCAAAAGTTAGTTTCAACTCTGTGAATTGAATGCACACATCACAAAGGTATTTATCAGAATGCTTCTCTGTAGTTTTTATGTGAAGATAATTCCTTTTCCAAAATAGGCTGCAATGGGCTCCAATTATCCACTTGCAGATTCTACAAAATAGAGTTCAAATCTGCTATATCAAAGTTATGTTCAACTCTGTGAGATGAATGCACACATCACAAAGGAGATTCTCAGAATGCTTCTGTGTAGTTCTTAGGTGAAGATATTTCCTTTTCCACCATAGGCCTCACAGCGATCCAAATATCCACTTGCAGATTCTACAAAAAAGGGATTTTCCAAACTATTCAATCCAAAGAAAAGTTCAACTCTGTCAGTTGAATGCACATATCACAAACAAGTTTCTCGGAATGCTTCTGTGTAGTTTTAATGTGAAGATACTTCCTTTTCCACCATAGGCCTCAAAGTCCTCCTAATATCCACTTGCAGATACTACAAAAAGATTGTTTCAAAACTGCTCAATCAAATGTAAGTTTCAACTCTGTGAGATGAAAGCCAACATCACAAAGAAATTTCGCAGAATGCATCTGTGTAGTTTTTTAATTTAATTTTATTATTATTATTCTTTAAGTTTTAGGGTACATGTGCACAATGTGCAGTTTGGTTACATATGTAAACATGTGCCATGCATGGGTGCTGCATTAACTCGTCATTTAGCACTAGGTATATCTCCTAAAGCTATCCCTCCCCTCTCCAAACACCCCACAACAGTCCCCAGAGTGTGATGTTCCCCTTCCTGTGTCCATGTGTTCTTATTGTTCAATACCCACCTATGAGTGAGAATATGTGGTGTTTGGTGTTTGGTTTTTTGTTCTTGTGATTGTTTACTGAGAATGGTGATTTCCAATTTCATCCATGCCCCTACAAAGTACATGAACTCATCCTTTTTTATGGCTGCATAGTATTCCATCGTGTATACGTGTCACATTTTCTTACTCCAGTCTATCATTGTTGGATATTTGGGTTGTTTCAAAGTCTCTGCTGCTGTGCATAGTGCCACAATAAACATACATGGGCATGTGTCTTTATAGCAGCATGATTTATAGTCCTTTGGGTACATACTCTGTAATGGGATGACTGGGACAAATGGTATTTCAAGTTCTAGATCCCAGAGGAATCACCACACTGACTTCCACAATGGTTGAACTAGTTTACAGTCCCACCAACAGTGTAAAAGTGTTCCTATTTCTCCACCTCCTCTCCAGCACCTGTTGTTTCCTGACTTTTTAATGATTGCCATTCTAACTGGTGTGAGATGGTATCTCCTTGTGGTTTTGATTTGCATTTCTCTGATGGCCAGAGATGGTGAGCATTTTTCATTGTGTTTTTTGGCTGCATAAATGTCTTCTTTTGAGAAGTGTCTGTTCACGCCCTTTGACAACTTTTTCATGGGGTTGTTTTATTTTTCTTGTAAATTTGTTTGAGTTCATTGTAGATTCTGGATATTAGCCCTTTGTCAGATGAGTAGGTTGTGAAAATTTTCTCCCATTCTGTAGGTTGCCTCTTCATTCTGATGGTAGTTTCTTTTGTTGTGCAGAAGCTCTTTAGTTTAAAGAGATCCCACTTGTCAGTTTTGGCGTTTGTTGCCATTGCTTTTGGTGTTTTAGACATGAAGTCCTTGCCCATACCCATGTCCTGAATGGTAAGGCCTAGGTTTTCTTCTAGGCTTTTTATGGTTTTATGTCTGACGTTTAAGTCTTCAATCCATCTTGAATTAATTTTTGTATAAGGTGTAAGGAAGGGATCCAGTTTCAGCTTTCTACATATGGCTAGGTAGTTTTCCCAGCACCATTTCTTAAATAGGGAATCCTTCCCCATTGCTTGTTTTTCTCAGGTTTGTCAAAGATCAGATAGCTGTAGATATGCGGCATTATTTCTGAGGGCCCTGTTCTGTTCCATTGATCAATACCTCTGTTTTGGTACTAGTACCAAGCTTCTGTGCAGTTTTTATGTGAAGATATTACCTTTTCCACCTTAGGCCAGAAACGGCTCTAAATATCAACTTGAAGATGCTACAAAGGGTGAGTTTCAAAACTGCTCTATCAAAAGATAGTTTCAACTCTGAGAGTTTAATGCAAACATCGCAAAGAAGTTTCTCAGAATGCTTCTGTGAAGTTTTTATGTGAAGATATTTCCTTTTCCAACATAGGCCTCAATGTGCTCCAAAGATCCACTTGCAGATTCTACCAAAAGAGTGTTTCCAAACTGCTCAATCAAAAGAAAGGTTCAACTCTGTGACATCAATGCACAAATCACAATGAAGTTTCTCACAATGCTTCTGTGTAGTTTTTATCTAAAGATATTTCCTTTTCCACGATAGGCCACAAAGTACTCCAAATATCCACTTGCAAATTCTACAAAAAGAGTGTTTCATAATTGCTCAGTCAAAAGAAAGGTTAAATTCCGTGAGATGAATGCACACATCATAAAGCGGTTTCTCAGAATGCTTTTGTGTTGTTTTCATGTGAAGATATTTCCTTTTCTACCATAGGCTGCAAAGGGCTCCAAATATCCACTTACAGATTCTACAAAAAGAGAGTTTCAAAACTGCTCTATCAAAAGGTAGGTTCAACACTGAGAGTTGCATACACACATCACAAAGTACTTTCTCAGAATGCTTCTGTGTAGTTTCTTCTTTTATTTATTATTATTATGCTTTATGCTTTAGCATACATGTGCACAATGAGCACGTTAGTTACATATGTATACAAGTGCCATGCTGGTGTGCTGCACCCAGTAACTCGTCATCTAGCAATAGGTATATCTCCCAATGCTATTCCTCCCCCCTCCCCCCATCCCATAACAGTCTCCAGAGTGTGGTGTTCCCCTTCCTGTGTCCATGTGTTCTCATTGTTCAATTCCCACCTATGAGTGAGAATATGTGGTGTTTTGTTTATTGTTCTTGCGATGGTTTACTGAGAGTGATGATTTCCAATTTCATCCATGTCCCTACAAAGGACATGAACTCATCATTTTTCATGGCTGCATAGTATTCCATAGTGTATATGTGCCCCACTTTCTTAATCCAGTCTATCATTTTTGGACATTTGGGTTGGTTCCAAGTCTTTGCTATTGTGAATCATGCCACAAAAAACATACGTGTGCATGTGTCTTTATAGCAGCATGATTTATAGTCCTTTGGGTATATACCCAGTAATGGGATGGCTGGGTCAAATGGTATTTCTAGTTCTAGATCCCAGAAGAATCACCACACTGACTTCCACAATGGTTGAACTAGTTTACAGTCCCACCAACAGTGTAAAGGTTTTCCTATTTCTCCACATCCTCTACAGCAACAATTGTTTCCTGACTTTTTAATGATTGCCATTCTAACAGCTGTGAGATGGTATCTCCTTGTGGTTTTGATTTGCATTTCTCTGATGGTCAGCGATGGTGAGCATTTTTTCATGTGTTTTTTGGCTGCATAAATGTCTTCTTTTGAGAAGTGTCTGTTCATATTCTTTGCCCAATTTTTGATGGGGTTGTTTGTTTTTTTTCTTGTAAATTTGTTTGGGTTCATTGTAGATTCCGGATATTAGACTTTTGTCAGATGAGTAGGTTGTGAAAATTTTCTCCCATTTTGTAGGTTGCATGTTCACTCTGATGGTAGTTTCTTTTGCTGTGCAGAAGCTCTTTAGTATAATTAGATACAATTTGTCAATTTTGGCATTTGTCACCATTGCTTTTGGTGTTTTAGACATGAAGCCCTTGCCCATGCCCATGCCCTGAATGGTAATGCCTAGGTTTTCTTTTAGGGTTTTTATGGTTTTAGGTCTAATGTTTAAGTCTTTAATCCATCTTTAATTGATTTTTGTATAAGGTGTAAGGAAGGGATCCATTTTCAGCTTTCTACATATGGCTAGCCAATTTTCCCAGCACCATTTGTTAAATAGGAATCCTTTCCCCATTGCTTGTTTTTCTCAGATTTGTCAAAGATCAGATAGTTGTAGATATGCGGCATTATTTCTGAGGGATCTTTTCTGTTCATTGATCTATATCTCTGTTTTGGTACCAGTACCATGCTGTTTTGTTTACTGTAGACTTGTAGTATAGTTTGAAGTCAGGTAGCGTGATGACTCCAGCTTTGTTCTTTTGGCTTAGGATTGACTTGGTGATGAGGGCTCTTTTTTGGTTCCATATGAACTTTAAAGTAGTTTTTTCCAATTCTGTGAAGAAAGTCATTGGTAGCTTGATGGGGATGGAATTGAATCTATAAATTACTTTGGGCAGTATGGCCATTTTCACGATGTTGATTCTTCCCACCTATGTGCATGGAATTTTCTTCCATTTGTATCCCCTTTTATTCCATTGAGCAATGGTTTATAGTTCTCCTTGAATAGGTTTTTCACATCCTTTGTAATTTGGGTTCCTAGATATCTTTTTCTCTTTGAAGCAATTGTGAATGTGAGTTCACTCATGATTTGAGTCTCTGTTTGTCTGTTATTGGTGTATAAGAATGCTTGCAATTTTTGTACATTGATTTCGTATCCTGAGGCTTGCTGAAGATGCTTATCAGCTTAAGGAGATTTTGGGCTGAGACAATGGAGTTTTCTAGATATACAATCATGTCGTCTGCAAACAGGGACAATTTGACTTCCTCTTTCCTAATTGAATACCCTTTATTTCCTTCTCCTGCCTAATTGACTTGGCCAGAACATCCAACACTATGTTGAATAGGAGTGGAAAGAGGGGGCATCCCTGTCTTGTTCCAGTTTTCAAAGGGAATGCTTCCAGTTTTTGCCTGTTCAGTATGATATTGGCTGTGGGTTTGTCATAGATAGCTCTTATTATTTTGAGATACATCCCATCAATACCTAATTTATTGAGAGTTTTTGGCATGAAGCATTGTTGAATTTTGTCAAAGGCCTTTTCTGCATCTATTGAGATAATCATGTGGTTTTTGTCTTTGGTTCTGTTTGTATGCTGGATTACGTTTATCGATTTGCATATGTTCAACCAGACTTGCATCCCAGAGATGAAGCCCACTTGATCATGGTGGATAAACTTTTTGATGTGCTGCTGGATTCGGTTTGCCAGTATTTTATTGAGGATTTTTGCATCAATGTTCATCAAGGTTATTGGTGTAAAATTCTCTTTTTTGTTTGTTTCTCTGCCCAGCTTTGGTATCAGGATGATGCTGGCCTCATAAAATGAGTTAGGGAGGATTTCCTCTTTTTCAATTGATTGGAATAGTTTCAGAAGGAATGCTACCAATTCCTCCTTGTATCTCTGGTAGAATTTGGCTCGGATTCCATCTGGTCCTGTACTCTTTTTTTTTTTTTTTTTTTGGTATATATTGATTATTGCCACAATTTCAACTCCTGTTATTGGTGTATTCAGAGATTCAACTTCTACCTGGTTTAGTCTTGGGAGAGTATATGTGTCGAGGAATTTATCCATTTCTTCTTGATTTTCTAGTTTATTTGCATAAAGGTGTTTATAATATTCTCTGATGGTAGTTTGTATTTCTGTGGGATCGGTGGTGATATCCCTTTTATCATTTTTTATTGCATCTATTTGATTTTTCTCTCTTTTATTCTTTATTAGTCTTGCTAGCAGTCTATCAATTTTGTTGATCCTTTCAAAAAAACGGCTCCTGGATTCATTAATTCTTGAAGGATTTTTTGTGTCTCTATTTCCTTCAGTTCTGCTCTGATTTTAGTTATTTCTTGCCTTCTGCTAGCTTTTGAATGTGTTTGCTCTTGCTTTTCTATTTCAACATCTCTCAGCTTTTGCTTGTGTGTAAACTATGTTATTTCTCCTTCACTTATGAAGCTTAGTTTGGCTGGATATGAAATTCTGGGTTGAAAATTCTTTTATTTAAGAATGTTGAATATTGGCCCTCACTCTCTTCTGGCTTTTAGAGTTTCTGCTGAGAGATCCACTGTTAGTCTGATGGGCTTCCCTTTGAGGATAACCCGACCTTTCTCTCTGGCTGCCCTTAACATTTTTTTCCTTCATTTCAACTTTGGTGAATCTGACAATTATGTGTCTTGGAGTTACACTTCTCGAGGAGTATCTTTGTGATGTTCTCTGTATTTCCTGTATCTGAATGTTGGCCTGCCTTGTTAGATTGGGGAAGTTTTCCTGTTTAATATTCTGCAGAGTGTTTTCCAACTTGGTTCCATTCTCCCCATCACTTTCAGGTACACCAATCAGATGTAGATTTGGTCTTTTCACATAGTCCCATATTTCTTGGAGGTTTTGCTCATTTCTTTTTATTCTTTTCTCTCTAAACTTCCCTTCTCAATTCATTTCATTCATTTCATCTTCCATCACTGATACCCTTTCTTCCAGTTGATCACATCAGTTCCTGAGGCTTTCTAGTTATACATTCTTCTAATTTTTTTTCAAAGTTTTAAATTTATTTGTCTTAGGTTTGAATGTCCTTCCATAGCTCGGAGTGATTTGATCATCTGAAGCCTTCTTCTCTCAGCTTGTCAAAGTCATTCTCCATCCAGCTTTGTTCAATTGCTGGTGAGGAACTGTTTTCCTTTTTAGGAGGAGAGGCACTCTGCTTTTTAGAGTTTCCAGTTTTTCTGCTCTGTTTTTTCCCCATCTTTTTGGTTTTATCTACTTTTGGTCTGTGATGATGGTGATGTTCAGATGGGTTTTTGGTGTGGATGTCTTTTCTGTTTGTTAGTTTTCCTTCTAACAGTCAGGACCCTCAGCTGCAGGTCTGTTGGAGTTTGCTAGATGTCCACTCCAAACCCTGTTGGCCTGGGTATCAGCAGCAGTGGCTGGAGAATAGTGGATATTCATGAATCGCGAATGCTGTTGTATCATCGTTCCTCTGGAAGTTTTGTCTCAGAGGAGTACCCAGCCGTGTGAGGTGTCAGTGTGCCCCTACTTAGGGGTGCCTCCCAGTTAGGCTGCTTGTGGGTCAGGGGTCAGGGACCCACTTGAGGAGTCAGTCTGCCTGTTCTCAGATCTCCAGCTGCATGCTGGGAGAACCACTGCTCTCTTCAAAGCTGTCAGACAGGTACATTTAAGTCTGCAGAGGTTACTGCTGTCTTTTTGTTTGTCTGTGCCCTGCCCCAAGAGGTGTAGCCTATGGAGGCAGGCAGGCCTCCTTGAGCTGTGGTGGGCTCCATCCAGTTCGAACTTAGCAGCTGCTTTGTTTACCTAAGCAAGCCTGGGCAATGTTGGTCCCCCTCCACCAGCCTCACTGCTGCCTCGCATTTTGATCTCAGACTGCTGTGCTAGCAATCAGCAAGACTCCATGGTCATAGGATGCTCTGAGCCATGTGCAGGATATAATCTCCTGGGGCACCGTCTTTTAAGCCCACTGGAAAAGTGCAGTATTTGGGTGGGAGTGACCCGATTTTCCAGGTGCTGTCTGTCACCCCTTTCTTTGACTAGAAAAGGGAACTCCCTGACCCCTTGCACTTCCCAAGTGAGGCAATGCCTTGCCCTGCTTTGGCTCATGCATGGTTCATGCACCCACTGACCTGCACCGACTGTCTGGCACTCCCTGGTCAGAGGAACCCGGTACTGCAGATGGAAATGCAGAAATCACCCATTTTCTGTGATTCTCATGCTGGGAGCTGTAGACTGGAGCTGTTCCTATTCGGCCATCTTGGCTCTGCCCCCCCTACTTCTGTGCAGTTTTTATGTGAAGATATTTATTTTTCCACCAGAGGCCTAAAAGCACTCCCAATATCCATTTTCATATTCTACAAAATGATTGTTTAAAAGCTGCTAAATCAAAATAAATTTCAACTCTGTGAGATGAACGCACACATCACAAGAAGTTTCTCACAATACTTATGTGTAGTTTTTACATGGAGGTACTTCCTTTTTCATAATAGTCCTCAAAGCACTCTGAATATCCACCTGCAGGTTCTAAAAGAAGAGGATTTCAAAGCTGCTCAATCAAAAGAGAGGTTCAACTCTGTGAGAAGAATGCACACCTCACAAATAAGTTTCTCAGAGTGCTTCTGTTTAGTTTTACGAGAAAATATTTCCTATTCCACAATAGGTCTCAAAGAGCTTCAATTATCCACTTGCAGACACCATAAAATGAGTGTTTCAAAACTGCTCAATCAAAAGAAATGTTCAATTCTGTGAGATGAATGCACACATCAGAAAGAAGTTTCTCAGAATGCTTCTGTGTAGTTCTTATGTGAAGATATTTTCTTTTCAAAATAGTCTGCAAAATGCTCCAAATATCCACTTGCAGATTCTACAAAATGAGAGATTCAAAACTGGTCAATCAAAAGATAGGTTCAACTCTGTGACATGAAGGCACACAAAGAAGTTTCTCAGAATCATTCTGTGTAGTTTTTATGTGAAGATATTTCCTTTTCCACAATAAGCCTCAAATCGCTCCAAATATCCACTTGCAGATCCTACAAAAAGAGTGTTTCAAAACAGCTCAATCAAATGAAAGGCTCAACTCTGTCAGATGAATGCACACATCACAACGGAATTTCTCAGAATGCTTCTGTGTAATTTCTATGTGAAGATATTTCCATTTCCACCATAGGCAGCAAAGGGCTCCAAATATCCACTTGCAGATTCTACAAAAAGACAGTTTCAAAACTACTCTATCAAAAGATAGGTTCAACTCTGTGATATGAAGGCACACAGCACAAAGAAGTTTGTCAGAATGCTTCTGTGTAGTTTTTATCTGAAGATATTTCCTTTTCCACCACAGATCTCAAAGCGCTCCAAATATCTACTTGCAGATTCTACAAAAAGAGTGCTTCCAAACTGTTCAATCAAAAGAAATGTTCAACTCTGTGAGAGGAATGCACACATCACCAAATAGTTTCCCAGAATGCTTCTGCCTAGTTTTTATGTGAAGATACTTCCTTTTCCACAATAGGCCTCAAAGGCCTTCAAATATATACTTGCAGATTCTATAAAAAGAGTGTTTCAAAACTCCTGAATTAAAAGAAATGTTCAACCCTGTGAGATGAATGCATACATCACGAAGCAGTTCCTCAGAATGCTTCTGTGTAGTTTTTATGTGAAGATATTTCCTTTTCCACCATATGCCACAAAGGGTTCCAAGTATCTCATTGCAAATTCTAAAAAAAGAAAGACTCAAAACTGTTCAATCAAAAGATAGGTTGAACAGAGTGAGTTGAATGCACACATCACAAAGAAATTCGTCAGAATGCATTTGTGTAGTATTTATGTGAAAATAATTCCTTTTCCACCATAGGCCTCAAAATGCTTCAAATATCCACCTGCAGATCCTATAAAAAGTTTGTTTCAAAACTGCTCAATCAAAAGAAAGTTTCAAAACTTTGAGATGAATTCACACATCACAAAGAAGTTTCTGAGAATGCTTCTGTGTAGTTTTTATGGGAAGATATTTCCTTTTCCACAGTAGCCCTAAATGTGCTCCAAATATCCAATTGCAGATTCTACTAAAAGATTGTTTCAAAACTACTCAATCAAAAGAAAGGTTCAACTCTGTGATATTAATGCACACATCACAAAGAAGTTTCTCAGAATGCTTCTGTGTAGTTTTTATGTGAAGATATTTCCTTTTCCCCAATAAGCCTCAAAGCGCTCCAAATATCCACTTGTAGATTATATGAAAATAGTGTTTCCAAACGGCTCCATCAAAAGAAAAGATCAATTATGTGTGATTAATGCACAAATCACAAAGAAGTTTCTCAGGATACTTCTGTGTAGTTTCTTTGTGAAGGTATTTCCTTTTCCATCATAGGCCTAAAAGCGGTCCAAATAGCCACTTGCAAATTCTAAAAAAGAGTGTTTCAAACTACTCAATGAAATGAAAGGCTAAAATCAGTTAGCTGAATGCACATATCACAAAGAAGTATATCAGAAGGCTTCTGTGTAGTTTTTATGTGAAGATATTTCCTTTTCCACCACAGGCCACAAAGGGCTACAAATATCCACTTACAGATTCTACAAAAAGAGAGTTTCAAAACTGCTCTATCAATAGATAGGTTCAACTCTGTGAGTTGAACGCACACATCACAAAGTAGTTTCTCAGAGTGTTTCTGTGTAGTTTTCCTGTGAAGATATTTCCTTTTCTGCCATACACCTCAAAGCACTCCAAGTATCCACTTGCAGATTCTACAAAAGGAGACTTTGAAAACTGCTCAATCAAAAGAAACGTTCAACACTGTGAGATGAATGCACACACCACAAAGCAGTTTCTCAGAATGCTTCTGTGTAGTTTTTATGTAAAGATATTTCCTTTTCCCCAGTAAGCCTCAAAGCGCTCCAAATATCCACTTGTAGATTATACAAAAATAGTGTTTCCAAATGGCTCAATCGAAAGAAAAGATCAATTTTGTGAGGTTAATGCACACATCACAAAGACGTTTCTCAGGATACTTCTGTGTAGTTTTTTTGTGAAGGTATTTCCTTTTGCATCATAGGCCTAAAAGCGGTCCAAACAGCCACTTGCAGATTCTAAAAAGAGTGTTTCAAAACTACTCAATGAAACGAAAGGCTCAAATTGGTTAGCTGAATGCACACATCACAAAGAAGTATATCAGAAGGCTTCTGTGTAGTTTTTATGTGAAGTTATTTCCTTTTCCACCACAGGCCAAAATAGGCTACAAATATCCACTTACAGATTCTACAAAAAGAGAACTTCAAGACTGCTCTATCAATAGATAGGTTCAACTCTGTGAGTTGAATGCACACATCACAAAGTAGTTTCTCAGAGTGTTTCTGTGTAGTTTTCTTGTGAAGATATTTCCTTTTCTGCCATACACCTCAAAGCACTCCAAATATCCACTTGCAGATTCTACAAAAGGAGACTTTGAAAACTGCTCAATCAAAAGAAACGTTCAACACTGTGAGATGAATGCACACACCACAAAGCAGTTTCTCAGAATGCTTCTGTGTAGTTTTTATGTGAACATATTTCCTTTTCCACCAAAGGCCTCAAAGCGCTCCAAATATCCACATGCAGATTCAACAAAAACAGTTTTTCCAATCTGCTCAACCATTAGAATGGTTCAACTTTGTGAGATGAATGCACACATCACAAAGAAGTTTCTCAGAATGCTTCTGTGTAGTTTTTATAAGAAGATATTTCCTTTTCCACAACAGCGTGCAAAACGCTTCAAATATCCCCTTACAGATTCCACAAAAAGAGTGTTTCCAAACTACTCAAATCAAAAAATGATTTCAACTCTGTGAGATGAATGTACACATCACAAACTTGTTTCTCAGAATGTTTCTGCCTAGTTTTTATGCGAAGATAGTTCCTTTTTCACCATAGGCTGCAATGTACTCCAAATATCCACCTGCAGATTCTACAAAAGTGAGTTTCAAAACTGCTCTATCAAAAGATCAGTTCGTCTCTGTGAGTTGAATGCATACATCAAGAAGAAGCTTCTCAAAATGCTTCTGTGTAGTTTTTCGGTGAAGATAGTTCTTTTTCTACCATAGGTCTCAAACCAATCCAAATATCCACTTGTAGATTCTATAAAAAGAATGTTCAAAATTGCTCAATAAAAATAAAGTTTCAACACCGTGAGATGAGTGCACAAATCACAAAGAAGTTTCTCAAAATGCTTCTGGGTAGTTTTTCTGTGAGGATAGTTCCTTTTCTACCATGTGCCACAAAGGGCTCCAAATATCCACTTACAGATTCTACAAAAAGAGAGACTCACAATTGCTCTATCAAACAATATGTTCAACTTTGTGAGTTGAACACAAATATCACAAGTATTTTCTCCCAATGCTACTGTGTAGATTTTATGTGAAGATATTTCTTTTCCCTCCATAGTCCACAAAGTGCTCCAAATATCCACTTACACATTCTAGAAAAAGATTGTTTGGAAACTGCCCAATGAAAAGAAAGGTTCAAATATATGAGATGAATGCACACATCACAAAGAAGTTTCTCAGAATCTTTCTGTGTAATTTTTATGTGAAGATATTTCCTTTCCCACCTTAGGTCTTAAAACGCTCCAAATATCCACTTGCAGATACCACAAGAAGATTGTTTCAAAACTGCACAATCAAAAGAAATGTTCAATTCTGTTTGATGAATGCACACATCACAAAGAAGTTTCTCAGAATGCTTCTCTGTAGTTTTTATGTGAAGATATTTCCTTTTCCACAATAGGCCTCAAAGGGCTCCAAATATCCACTTTCATATTCTATGAAAAGAGTATTTCCAAACTGCTCAATCATAGGAAATGTTCAACTCTGTGAGATGAATGCACACATCACAAGAAATTTCTCAGAAACCTTCAATGTAGGTTTTATGAGAAGATAATTCCTTTTCCACAATAGTTCTCAAAACACTCAAAATATCCACTTGCAGATTTTACAAAAAGAGTATTTCAAAACTGCTCAATCCAAAGATACTTCAACTCTGTGAGTTGAATGAGCACAACAAAAAGATGTTTCTCAGAATATTTCTGTGTAGTTTTTATGTGAAGATATTTCCTTTTCCACAATGGGCCTCAAAGTGCTCCAAATATCCACTTGCAGATTCTACAAAAAGATTTTTTCAAAACTGCTCCATCAAAAGAAAGTTTCACCTCTGTGAGATGAATGCACATACCACAAAGAAGTGTCTCAGAATGCTTCTATGTAGTTTTTATGTGAAGATATTTCCTTTTCCACAATAAGCCCCAAAAGGCTCCAAATATTCACTTGCAGATTCTAAAAAAACAGTGTTTCAAAACTGCTCAATCAAAAGAAAGGTTCAACTATGTGAGAAGAATGCTCACATCACTGAGAAGTTTCTCAGAATGCTTCTGTGTAGTTTTTATATGAAGATATTTATTTTCCCACCGTAGGCCACAAAAGGCTCCAAATATCCACTTGCAGATACTATGAAAAGAGAGTTTCAAAACTGCTCATTCAAAAGATAGGTTCAACTCTGTGGTTTGAATGCACACAGCACAAAGAAGTTTCACAGAATGCGTCTGTGTAGTTTTTATGTGAAGATATTTCCTTTTCCACCATAGGCTGCAAAGGGCTCCAAATATCCACTTGCAGATTCTACAAAAAGAGAGTTTCAAAACTGCTCTATCAAAAGATAGGTTCAACTAAGTGATATGAATGCACACATCACAAAGTAGTTTCTCAGAATGCTTCTGTGTAGTTTTTATGTAAAGATATTTCCTTTTCCACCATAGGCCTCAGAGCACTCCAAATATCCACTTGCAGATTCTACAAAAAGATATTTTCAAAACTATTCAATCAAAAGAAAGGTTCAAATCTGTCAGTTGAATGTACATATCACAAACAAGTTTCTTGGAATGCTTCTGTGTAGTTTTTATGTGAAGATATTTCCTTTTCCACAATAGACTTCCAAGTGCACCAAATATCCACTTGCAGATTTTACTAAAAGAGTGTTTCCAAACTACTCAATCAAAAGAAATGTTCAACTCTGTGAGATGAATGCACACATCACAAAGAAGTTTCTCCGAATGCTTCTGTGTAGTTTTTGTGGAAAGATATTTCCTTTTCCACAATAGGAATCAAAGCACAGCAAATATCCACTTGAAGACTCTACAAAAAGAGTGTTTCAAAACTGCTCAATCAAAAGAGAGTTTCAACTCTGTGAGATGAGTGCACAAATCAGAAAGAAGTTTCTTAGAATGCTTCTGTGTAATTTTTATGTAAAAATATTTCCTTTTCCACCATATGCCCCAAAGGTCTCCAAATATCCATTTGCAGATTCTACAAAAAGTGAGTTTAAAAAATGCTCTATCAAAAGATAGGTTCAACTCTGTTGTTTGAATGCACACATTACAAAGAAGTTTCTCAGAATGCTTCTGTGTAGTTTTTATGTGAAGATATTTCCTTTTCCACCATAGGCCTGAAAGAGCTCCAAATATGCACATGTAGATTCTACAAAAAGAATGTTTCAAAACTGCTCAATCAAAAGAAAGTTCAACTCTGTGAGGTGAATGCACACATCACAAAGAAGTTTCTCAGAATGCTTCTGTGTTGTTTTCATGTGAAGATATTTCCTTTCCCACCATAGACCTCTAAGTGCTTCAAATTTCTACTTCCAGGTTCTATAAAAAGAGAGTTTCCAAACGGCTTAATCTAAAGAAAGTTTTAACTCTGTGAGATGAATGCGCATATCAGAAATGAGTTTCCCGGAATGCTTCTGTCTAGTTTCTAAGTGAAGATATTTCCTTTATCTCAGTAGGCCACAAAGCCCTCTAAATATCCTCTTGCAGATTCTACAAAAAGTGTGTTTTAAAACTGCTCAATCAAAAGAAATGTTCAAGTCTGAGGGATGAATGTACACATCACAAAGAAGTTTCTCAGAATACTTTGGTCTAGTTTTTATGTGAAGATATTTCCTTTTCCACTATAGGCGGCAAAGCGCTCCAAATATCCACTTGCAGATTCTACAAAAAGAGTGTTTCAAAACTACTCAGTCAAAAGAAAGGTTCAACTCCGTGAGTTGAATGCACACATCACAAATAAGTTGTTCAGAATGCTTCCGTCTAGATTTTACGTGAAGATATTTCCTTTATCGGCAATGGAAGCAATTCGTTCCAAATATCCCCTTACAGATTTTACTAAAAGAGTCTTGCAAAACTGCTCAATCAAAATAAAGGTTCAACGCTGTAAGATGAATGCACACAACACATTGAAGTTTTTCAAAATGCCTCCATCTAGTTTTTATGTGAAGATATTTCCTTTTCCACAATACACCTCAAAGTGCTCTAAATGTACACTTGCAGGTTCTGCAAAAAGGGTGTTGCAGAACTGCTCAATGAAAGGAAGGTTCAACTGCGTGAGACGAATGCACAGATTACGAAGGAGTTTGTCAGAATATTTCTGTGTCGTGTTTGTGTGAAGATATTTCCCTTTCCACCATAGGCATCAAAGTGCTCCAAATGTCCACTTGCAGATTCTACAAAAACTGTGTTTGCAAGATGCTCAATCGAAAGAAATATTCAACTCTGAGATGAATGCACACATCACAGAGAAGTTTCTCAGAATGATTCTTTCTAGTTATTATGTGAAGATATTTCGTTATCCACCATATGCCTCAAAGCAATCTTAATGTCCACTTGTAGATTCTACAAAAACTGTGTTTCCAAGCTGTTCAATCAAAATAAATATTCAATTCTGTGAGATGATTGCACACACCACAAAGAAGTTTCTCAGAATGGTTCTGTCTAGTTATTATTTGAGGATATTTCGTTATCCACCAAAGGACTCAAAGAGCTCCAAATGTTCACTTGCAGATTCTACAAAAAGAGTGTTTCAAAAGTGTTCAATGGAAATTAAGGTTCAACTCTGTGAGATGAATGCACACATCACAAAGAAGTTTGTCAGAATGTTTCTCTCTATAGTTTTTATGTGAAGACTCTTCCTTTTCCATCATAGGCTTCAAGGCGCTCCAAATGTCCACATGCAGATTGTACAAAGTGTTTCAAGGCTGTTTAATCAAATGAAAGTTTCAACCCTGTGAGATGAATACACACATCACAAAGAAAATTGTCAGAATGCTTCTGTCTAGTTTTGTGAAGATATTTCCTTTTCCAAAATAGGCCTCAATGTACTCCAAGTGTCCACTTGCAGATAGTAAAAAAATGGTGTTTCAAAACTGCTCAATCAAAACTAAAGTTCAACTCTGTGAGTTCAATGCATATATCACAAAGAAGTTTGTCAGAATGCTTCTGTCTAGTTTTTATGTGAAGATATTTTCTTTTCACCAAATGCCTCAAATCGCTCCATGTGTCCACTTGCAGATTCTACAAAAATAGTCTTTCCAATCTGTTAAATAAAAAGAAAGGTTCAACTCTGTGAGAAGAATGAACAAATCACATAGAAGTTTCTCAGCGTGCTTCTGTCTAGGTTTTATGTGAAGATATTTCCCTTTCCACCATAGGCGTCAAAGTGCTCCAATCCACTACACTGCATTCCATTTCGTCCCATTCCATTCCACTCCATTCCACTCCAATCCACTCCACTCCAATGCACTCCATTCCATTCCATTCCTTTCGATTCCACTCTATTCCAATCCAGGGTATTACATACAATTTTTTGAAAGGATCTCATTCTGTCTCCCAGGCTGGAGTGCAGTGGCACAGTGTCAGCTCACATTTCATTTCATCATTCCATTCCATTCCGTGGCATTCCATTCCATTCTATTCCATCCCACTCCACACCACTCCACTCCACTCCACTCCATTCCATTCCATCCCATTCCACTCCACTACATTCCACTCCAATCCACTCCACTCCACTTGACTCCACTCCACTCCACTCGACTCCACTCCAATATACTCAGTTTCAATTCCATTCCATTCCATTCAACTCCATTGCATAACACTCCTTTATTTTGACAGGATCTCACCCTGTCAAAAAGTCTGGACTGCAGTGTCACAATCTCAGCTCACATTTCATTTCACCATTCCATTCCATTCGATTCCATTCCTTTCAACTCCATTCCATTCCACTCAACTCAACTCCACTCCACTCCATTCTACCCCAATCCATTCCATTACACTAACTTCCATTCCATTCCTTTCTTTTGACAGGATGTCACTCTGTCATCCAGGCGGGAGTGTACTGGAACAATCTCAGCTGATATTTCACTTCACCTTTCCAATGCATTGCTTTCCATTCCATTCCATTCCATTCCATAACATTCCACTCCACTGCACCAAACTCCAATCCACTCCACTCCAGTCCATTCCACTTCAATCCACTCAACTCCATTCCCTTCCATTCCATTCCATTCCATTTCATTCCACTCCATTACCCGCCACTCCACTCCACTCCATCCCATTTCATCCCACTCCATTCCACTCCATTCCACTCCACTCCACTCCACTCCATTCCATTCCAATCCATCCCATCCCATTCCACTCCATTCCACTCCACTCCACTTCATTCTAGTCCACTCTACTCCACTCCACTCCACTCCATTTCATTGAATCTCATTACATTCCACTCCATTTCACTTCACTCCACTCCACACCACTGTACTCTACTCCACTCCATTCCATCCCATTCCATTCCATTCCACAGCATTCCACTCCACTCCACTCCACTCCAGTAAACTCAACTCCACTCCATTGCATTCTATTCCACTTCAATCGATTCCACTTCACTCCATCCCTTTCTTTCGACAGGGTCTCACTCTGCTCCACATTCTATAGTGCAGCGGCACAACCTCAGCTCACATTTAATTTCACCATTCCATTCCATTCCATTCCATTCTATTCCATTCCATTGCATTCCATTCCATGCCACTCAACTCCAATCCATTCCACTCCAGTACATTCCATTAATACCAGTCCACTCTACTACACTCCATTCCATCCCATTCCACTTCACTCCATTCCACTCCCCTCCACTCCACTCCAATCCACTCTACTCCACTACACTCCATTTCATTGCACTCCATTCCATTCTACTCCATTACATTCCCTTCAATTCCACTCCATTCCACTCCACTCCCCTCCATTCCATGCCATTTCATTCCATTCCATTCCACTACATGCACTACACTAGGCTCCACTCCATTTCATTGCATTCCATTCCACTCCATTCCATTCCACTCGACTCCACTCCACTCCACTCCATGCCACTCCACTCCACTCCATTCCACTCCATTCCATTCCATTCCATTCCATTCCATTCCATTCCATTCCATTCCATTCCATTCCACTCCACTCAACTCCATTCAATTCCTTTCCATTCCCCTCCACTTCATTGTATTCCATTCCTTTCTTTAAATAGGATCTCACTCTGTCACACAGGCTGGAGAGCAGTGTCACAATCTCAGATCACATTTCATTTCACCATTCCTTTCTATTCCATTATATTCCACTCCATTCCACTCCAATCCACTCAATTCCACTTCACGCCATTCCATTCAATTCCACTCCACTCCACTCCTCTCCTCTCTATTTAATCTCATTCCATTCCACTCCAATCCAATCCACTACACTACACTCCGTTCCTTTCCATTACATCATATTCCACTCCGCTCCATTCCACGCCAATCGACTCCACTCCATTCCATTCCATTTCATTCCAATACACTCCATTACATTATATCCCTTTCTTTTGAGAGAATCTGACGCTGTCACCCAGGCCGAAATGCAGTGGCACAATCTCAGCTTACATTTCATTTCACAATTCCATTCCATTGCGTTCTGTTCTGTTGCATTCCACTCCACTCAATTCCACTCAACTAAACTCCAATCCACTCCCCTCAACTCCACTGCCATCCACTCCACTTCGTTACACTCCATCTCAATCCTTTCCACTCCATCCACTCCACTGCAGTCCACTCCACTCCATTCCATTTTATTCCATCCCATTCCATTCCACTATTTTCAAAACCACTCCACTCCACTCCATTCCATTCCATTCCAACCCTTTTCATTCCAGTCCATTCCATTCCATTCCATTTCATTTCATTCAATTGGAATCCATTCCATTCCATTCCATTCCATTTCATTTCATTCAATTGGAATCCATTCCATTCCACTCCTTTCCATTCCATTCCTTTCCATTCCATTCCAACCCATTCCACTCCATTACATTCTATTCCACTCCACTCCATTCCCCTCCTATCCACTTCATTACATTCTACTCCACTCCATTACATTCCTTTCTTTAGGCAGGATCTCACTCTCTCACCCAGGCTGGAGTGCAGTGGTGAATCTCAGCTCATATTTCATTTCTCCATTCCATTCCATTCCATTCCATTCCATTCCATTCCATTCCATTCCATTCCACTCCACTCCAAACCATTCTATTCCATTCCATTCCATTCCATTCCATTCCATTCCATTCCATTCCATTCCATTCCATTCCATTCCATTCCATTCCACGGCATTTGCAGTCCACTGGTCTCCATTCGACTCCACTCCACTCCACTACACTCTACATCATTCCATTCCTATGCATCCCATTCTATTCGGCTGCAACCCCCTCAACTCCAATCTGCTCTACTACACTCCAGTCCACTCCACTCTACTCCACTCCACTCCATTACACTCAATTCCTTCCATTCAACTCCATTCCATTCAATTCTTTTCCTTCGACAGGATCTCACTCTGTCACCCAGGTTGGAGTGCAGTGGAACAATCTCATCTCACATTTCATTTCACCATTCGATTCCAATGCATTCCACTCAACTCCACTCCATTCCATCCCATTGAGTTCCACTCCATTCCACTCTACTCAACTCCACTCCACTCCATTTTATTCCATTAAATCAAATTCCTTTCCACACCATTAAACTCCACTCCACTCTACTCCACTCCACTCCATTCCATTCCATTCCATTCCATTCCATTCCATCCCATTCTATTGAACTCCATTCCACTCCACTCCATTCAATTCCATTCCACTTCATTCCATTTGATTCCTTTCTTTTGAAAGTATCCCACTCTGAAACCCAGACTGGAGTGCAGTGGCACAATCTCAGCACACATTTCATTTCATAATTCCATTAAATTCCATTCCATTCCACTCCACTCCACTCTAGTCCACTCCTCTCTGCTCCATTCCACTCCTTTCCACATCACTCCAATCCAGTCCATTCCACTCCATTCCACTCCATCCCATTCCATTCCACTCCATTCCTCTCCACTCCATTCCACTCCACTTCACTCCACTCCACTTCATTCCATTCCATTCCATCCCATTCCATTCCACTCCATTAAACTCCACTCCGCAACACTCCTTCCCCCGCCATTCCATTCCATTCCACTCCATTCCTTTCCATTCCATTCGATTCCATTCCGTTACATTCTATTCGATTCAATTCCTCTCCATTACATTGCACTCCACTACACTACACTACACTCCATTCCATTGCATTCCTTTCCACTGCATTCCACTCCTTCCCTTTCCAATACTTTCTTTTGACAGGATCTCACTCTGTCACGCAGGCTGGTGTGCAGGGGCACATTCACAGCTCACATTAGATTTCACCATTGCATTCCATTCCATTTCACTCCACTCCATTCCATTCCATTCCACTACACTCCTCTCCACTCCACTCCACTCTATGCTACTCCATTCCATTCCAATCCACTCTATCCCATTTCATTCCACTCCACTCCACTCTATTCCATGCCATTCCATCCTGTTCCATTCCATTCCATTCCATTCCATTCCATTCCATTCCATTCCATTCCATTCTGTTTTGTTCCATTCCATTCCATTCCATTCCGTTGCATTCTGTTCCATTCCATTCCACTCCAATCCATTCCATTCCTTTCTTTCGACATGATCTCAATCAGTCACACAAGCTGAAGTGCAGTGGCACAATATCAGCTCAGATTTCGTTTCACCATTCCATTCCATTCCATTCCATTCCATTGCACTCCACTCCACTCCACCGCAATCAATTCCTCTCCACCCCACTCCCCTCCACTCCACTGCATTCCATTCCATACCTGTCCATTCCATTCCATTCCTTTCTTTCAACAGGATATCACTCTGTCACGAAGGTTGGAGTGTAGTGGCAGAATCTCTTTTCACATTTCATTTCAGCATTCCGTTCCATTTCATTTGATTCCACTCTGTTCTATTCCATTCCTTTCTTTTGACAGTATCTCACTCTGTCACCCATGCTGGACTGCAGTCGCATAATGTCAGGTCACATTACATTTCACCATTGCATTGCATTCTATTCCATTCCATTCCATTCCATGCCATTCCATTCCATTCCATGCCATTGATTTCCATGCCATGCCATGCCATGCCATTCCAATCCATTCCACTCCATTCCATTCTATTCCTTCCCTTTATTTTGAAAGGATCTGACTCTGTCACACAGGCTGGAGGGCAGTGGAGGAATCTCAGCTCACATTTCATTTCACTATTCCATTCCATTCCATTCCATTCCACTCCACTCCACTCCACCCCACTCCACTCCATTCCTCTCCCTCCACTCAGCTCCACTCCACTCCACTCCACTCCACTGTACTCCATTCTATCCCAATCAATTCCATTACACTAACTTCCATTCCATTCCTTTCTTTAGACACGATCTCACTCTGTCACACAGGGTGGAGTGCAGTGGCACAATCTCAGCTGACATTTCATTTCAACTTTCCATTCCATTCCTTTCCATTCAATTCCATACTTTTCCATTTCATTCCACTCCACTCCACTTCACTCCACCCAATTCCATTTCATTCCATTCCATTCAAATGCATTCCATTCCTTTCCTTTCTTTCGACAGTATCTGACTCTCTCACAAAGGACTTAGTGTAGTGTCATAATTTCAGCTCACATTTCATTTCACCGTTCTATTCCTTTCCATTCCATGCCATTCAATTCCATTCCATTCCACTGCAATCCACTCCTCTCCACTCCATTCTATCCCATTCAATTCCAGTCCATTCCAATCCACACCACTTCACTCCAGTCAATTCCATTCCATCCCATTCCATTCCACTCCATTCCACTCCACTCCACTCCATTCAATTCCATTTCATTCCATTCCAATACATTCCATTCCATTCTGTCTTTCAACAGGATCTCACTTTGTTACTTAGGCTGGAGTGCAGTGTCACAATTTCATCTCATATTTCATTTCAACATTCCATTCCATTCCATTCCATTCCATTCCATTCCATTCCATTCCATGCCATGCCATTCCACCACACTCCGCTCTGCTCCACTCCACTCCATGACATTCCGTTCCACTCCATTCCATTTCATTCCTTTCTGTCTACAAGATCTAACTCTCTCACAATGGTTGGAGTGCAGTGGCAGAATCTCAGCTCACATTTCATTTCACCAATCCATTTCATTCCACTCCACTCAATTCCAATCCACTCCAGTCAATTCCGTCCCATTTCATTCCACTCCATTCCACTCCACTTCACTGCACTCCACTCCACTCCATTCCATTCCACTCCATAGCATTCCATTCCCGTCCACTCCACTCCACTCCGCTCAACTACTCTCCACTCCATTGCATTCCTGTCTATTTCACTCCATTGCATTCGATTCCTTTTCTTTGACAAGATCTCACTCTGTCCCTCAGGCTGAAGTGCAGTGGCACAATCTCAGCTCAAGTTTCATTTCACCATTCCATTCCACTCCATTCCATTCCATTCCATTCCATTCCAATAAACTCCACTACACCCAATTCAATTGCATTCCATTCCATTCCACTGCATTCCATTCCATTCCTTTCTTTTGACAGTATCTCACTCTCTCACACAGGCTGGAGAGCAGTGGCACAATCTCAGCTCGCATTTCATTTCACTGTTGCATTCCTTTCTATTCCATTCCATACTATTCCATTCCATTCCATTCCATTCCACTTCACTCAAATCCATTAAATTCCACTCCACTCCACTCCTCTACATTCCATTCCATTCCATCCCAGTCCATTCCACCACACTTCACTCCACTCCATTCCACTCCAATCCACTCCATTCCACTCCAATGCATTCTATTCCATTACATTACATCCCAAAGCATTCCACTCCATTCCACTCCACTCTACTCCACTCCATTCCATTCGAATACACTCCATTACATTACATTCCTTTCTTTCGATGGGATCTCACTTTATCACCCAGACTCGAGTGTAGTGGCACAATCTCAGCTCACATTACATTTCACCATTACATTCCATTCTGTTCCTTTCCATTTCGTTCCATTCCATTCCACTCCACTCCATGTCACTCTACTTGACTCCATTGCAATCCACTCCACTCCAGTCCACTCCACTTCATTACACTCCGTTCCATTCCATTCCACTTCATTCCACTCCACTAGCCTCCAGTGCACTCCAGTCCACTCCACTCCATTCCATTCCATTCCATCCCATTCCATTCCACTCCATTCCACACCACACCTCTCGACTGCATTCTATTCTATTTCATTCCATCCCATTCCATTCCACTCTATTCCACACCACTCTACTCGACTCCATTCCATTCCAATCCATTCGAACCCCTTCCGTTCCATTCCTTTCCATTCCTTTCCCCCTCCATTCCATTTCTTTCCCGACTTTCGACAGTATTTCACTCTGTGACACAGGCTGGAGTGCACTACCACAATCTCATCCCACATTTCTTTCCACCATTCCATTCCAATCCATTCCACTCCACATCACTCCACTCCACTCCAATCCACTCCCTTCCACTCCATTCCATTCCACTCCATTCCTTTCCATTCCTTCCTTTCAATAGGATCTCACTCTGTTACACAGGCTGGAGTGCAGTGACACAATCACAGCTCGCATTTCATTTCAACATTCTATTCCATTCTATTCCATTCCATTCCATTTCATTCCATTCCATTCCATTCCACTCCACTCCATTCAATTTCACTCTACTCCACTCCAATCCACTCCATTCAATTCCATCCCATTCCATTCCACTCCACTCGACTCCATTCCACTCCATCCCTTTCCATTCCACTGCATTCCACTCCACTCAACTCCACTCCATTGCACTCCATTCCATTCCATTCCACTCCCTTCCATTCCATTCCTTTCTTTCTACAGGATCTCACGCTCTCACCAAGGCTGGAGAGCAGTGGCACAATCTCTGCTCACATTTGATTTCATCATTGCATTGCATTGCATTGCATTCCATTGCATTCAATTCAATTCCTCTCCATTCCATTCCATTACCATCCACTCCACTCCATTCTACTACAATACACTACACTCCACACCATTCAATTCCATTCCGTTCCACTCCATGTTATTGCATTCCACTCCATTTCACACTAATGCACTCCTCTCAACTCCACTCCACTCCACTCCACTCCACTCCATTCCCCTCCATACCATTCTATTCCACTTTATTCTCCTCCACTCCACTCCATTCTTCTCTACTTCAGTCCACTCCACTCCACTCCCTTCCACTCCACTCGATTACATTTCAATCCTTTCCATTCCGTTCCTTTTTTTCAAAAGGATCTCACTCTGTCACCCAGGCTGGAGTGCAGTGGAACAATCTCTGCTCACCTTTATTTCACCATGACATTCCCTTCCATTCCATTCCATTCCATTCCATTCCATTCCATTCCATTCCATTCTATTCCATTCCATTCCATTCCATTCTATTCCTTTCCATTCCATTCAACTCCATTCCATTCTAATCCATTCCTTTAAATTTCATACCATTGCAGTCCACTCCACTCTATTCCACTTCACTCTATTCCACTCCACTCCATTGCATCCCATTCCATTCCATTCCACTCCAGTCCGATCCACTCCACTCTACTTCTTTTGATTCCATCCCATTCCATTCCAATCAATCCATTCCACTCCACTCCACTCAATTCCATTCCATCCCATTCTATTCCACTACATTCCACTACATGCCATTCCACTTCTTTCCATTCCATCCCATTCCATTCAACTCCAATCCACTCCACTCCAGTCCAATCCTGTCTACTCCATTCCATTCCACTCCAACCCATTCAATTCATGCAAATTCATTTCACTCCATTCCACTACACTCCATTCAATTCCATTCTATTCCATTCCATTCCACTCCACTCCTTTCCATTCTATTCCTTTTATCGACAGGATCTCACTCTGTCACCCAGGCTGCAGTGCAGTCACACAATCTCAGCTCACATTCCATTTCACAATTCCATGGCATCGCATTCCTTTTTATTCCATCCCATTCCATTCCATTCCACACAATTCCTCTCCACTCCACTCTGCTGCATTCCATTCCATTCCACTCCACTCTATTCCACTCCATCCTAATCCATCCAATTCCTTTCCACTCCATTCCACTCCACTCCAATGCAATCCATTCCATTACATTCCACGCCATCCAATTCCACGCCATTCCACTCCACTCCACTCCCCTCCATTCTTTTCCATTCAATTCCACTCCATTCCATTCCTTTCTGTCAACAAGATCTCACTCTGTCACACTGGCTGGAGTGCAGTAGCACAATCTCAGCTCACATTTCATTTCTCCATTTCACTCCACTCCACTCCACTCAATCCAATTGTATTCCACTCCATTCCACTCCACTTCTCTGCACTCCACTCCACTCCATTCCATTGCACTCCATACCATTCCATTCCCCTCAACTGCACTCCACTCCTGTCCTCTTCTCTCCACTACATTCCATTCCACTCCATTCCATTCCATTCCTTTTCTTTGACAGGATCTCACTCTGTCACTCAGGCTGGAGTGCAGTGGCACAATCTCAGCTCACATTTCATTTCACCATTCCATTTTATTCCATTGCATTCCATACCATTCCCTTTAATTCCAGTCAATTTCAATCCACTCCATGCCATTCCATTCCATTACTTTCCAGTCAGTTCCACTCTATTCAACTCCACTCCACTCCACTATATTCCATTATATCCCGTCTCATTCCACTCCTCTTCACTCCTCTCCACACTATTCCATTCCATTCCATTCCACTCCATTGCACTCCATTCCTTCCTTTCGACAACATCTCACTATGTCACGCAGGCTGGGGTGGAGTGGCACAATCTCAGCTCACATTTCACTTCACTATTCCATTCCATTCCATTCCAGTCCATTCCATTCCATTCCATTCCATTCCATTCCACTCCACTGCACTGCACATCATTCTACTCCACTCCATTCCATTCCATTCCATTCCATTCCATTCCATTCCATTCCACTCTTTCCCACTCCATTCCACTCCAGTTCACACCAATCCACTCTTCTGCACTCCATTCCATTCTATTCCATCCCATTCCTTTCCACTGAATTCCACTCCACTCCACTCCACTCCACTCCACTCCTCTCCATTCAATTCCATTTCATTCCATTCCACTCCATTCCATTCCATTCTGTCTTCAACACGATCTCACTTTGTCACTTAGGCTGGAGCACAGTGTCACAATTTCAGCTCACAATTCTTTTCACTTTTCCATTCCATTTCATTCCATTCAATTACATTCCACACCATTCCACCACACTCCACTCTACTCCATTCCATTTCATTGTATTCCATTCCATTTCGTTCCATTCCATTTCATTCCATTCCATTCCATTCCTTTTGTCTACAAGATCTAACTCTGTCACACCGGTTGGAGTGCAATGGCAGAATCTCAACTCACATTTCATTTCACCAATCCATTTCATTCCACTCCACTCAATTCCACTCCACTCCAGTCAATTCCATCCCATTGCATTCCACTATATTTCACTGCACTCCACTCCATTCCATTCCACGCCATACCATTCCATTCCCGTCCACTCCACTCCACTCCATTAAACTACGCTCCACTCCATTGCATTCCATTCCATTCCACTCCATTGCATTCCATTCCTTTTCTTTGACAGGATCTCACTCTGTCCCTCAGGCCGAAGTACAGTGGCAAAATCTCAGCTCAAGATTCATTTCACCATTCCATTACATTCCATTGCATTCCATTCCATTCCATTTAATTCCAATCTACTCCACTCCACTCCACTGCATGCCATTCCATTCCATTCCATTCCAGTACATTTCACTCCATTCCACTCCACTCCACTCTGCTATATTCCAGTCCATCCAGTTCCATTCAACTCCATTCCACTCCTCTCCACTCTACTCTACTCCACTATACTCCTCTCCCCTCCATTCCATTCCAATGCATTCCATTCCATTCCATTCCATTCCACTCCACTCCATTCCATTCCACTCCATTCCATTCCAGTCCTTTCTTTCAACATCTCATTCTATCACACAGGCTGGAGTGCACTGGCAAAATCTCAGCTAACTTTTCATTTCACCATTACATTCCATTCCACGCCATTGCAATCCACTGTACTCCACTCCACTCCATTCGCTTCCATTCCATTCCACTTCATTCTACTCCACTCCCCTCCACTTCATTCCAATCCATCCCGTTCCATTCCACACCGTAAAACACCACTCCGCTCCACTTCATTGCATTACATTCCATCCGATTCCATGCTACTGCATCCCACTCCACTCCACTCCAATACATTCCATTCAATTTCATTCCATTCTACTCCATTCCATTCCATTCCTTTCTTTCAACAGGATCTCACTCTGTCACACAGGCTCAACTGCACTTTTCCAATCTCAGCTCACATTTCATTTCACCATTCCATTCCATTCCATTCCATTCCACTCCACTGCATTCCAGTCAAATCCATTTCATTCTATTACATTCCATTCCATTCGACTCCATTCCACTCCACTCCACTCCACTCCACACTACTACAATCCACTCCATTCCATTCCATCCCTTTCAATTCCACTCCACTCCATTCCACTCCACTCCACTCCATTCCTCTCCATCCCATTTCATTCCACTCCCCTCCATTCCCCTCCTCTCCACTCCCCTCCAATCTACTCCATCCCATTCCATTCCACTTCATTCTACTCCACTCAAATCCACTTCACTCCACCCCAGTGCATTCCATTCCATTCCACTCCCCTCCATTTTCTTCCACTCCCTTTCATTCCATTTCTTTCTTTCGAAAGGATCTCACTCTCTCACCCAGGGTGGAGTTCAGAGGCACAATCTCAGCTCACATTTCATTTCACCATTCTATTCCATTGCATTGCATTCCACTGCACTCCATTCCATTGCATTCCATTCCATTGCATTCCATTTCATTCCATTCCACTCCACTCCACTCCATTCCACTCCACTCCACTCCACTCCATTCTGTTCATATACATTTCATTACATTCCTTTCTTTTGATAGGATCTCACTCTTTCACCCAGTTTGGAGTGCAGTGGAACAATCTCAGTTCACATTTCAATGCACCATAGCTTTCCATTCCATTCCATTCCATTCCATACCACTCCATTCCTTTAAATTCCATTCCATTACAGTCCACTGCACTCCACTGCACTTCAGTCCACTCCACTCCATTCCATCCCATTCCATTCCAATTCATTCGACTCTACTCCACTCCAATTTTACAATCCATCCTATTCCATTGTATGGCAATCCACTCCACTCCACTCCACTGCTGTCCACTCCATTCCATTCCATTCTATCCAATTCTATTGAAGCCAATCCACTCCATTCCACTCCACTCCATTCTATGCCATTCCATTCCATTACATTCCTTTCAATTTCGTTACTTTCTTTTGACAGGATCTCACTCTCTCACCCAGATTGGAGTGCAGTGGTACAATCTCAGCTCACATTTCATTGCATCATAGCATTCCATTCCATTCCATTCCACTCCATTCCTTTAAATTCCATTCCACTCCTGTCCACTCCACTCCACTACGATTCACTCCACTCTACTCCACGGTACTCCACTCCACTCCATTCCATCCCATTCCTTTCCACTCCATTCCACTCCACTCCACTTCTTTCCATTCCATCCCAATCCATTCCACCCCAATTGGCTCCACTCCACTCCTGTTCACTCCATTCCATTCCACTCCATCCCATTCCATTCACGCCAATCGAATCCACCCCACTCCACTCAACTCAACTCCATTCCATTCCATTCCATTCCATTCCATTCCATTCCATTCCATTCCGTTCCCATCCATTCTGTTCCATTCCATTCCGTTCCGTTCCGTTCCGTTCCGTTCCGTTCCGTTCCATTCCATTCCATTCAACTGTGTTCCATTCCATTCCATTCCTTTCCATTTCATTCCATTCCACTCCTTTCCATTCCATTCATTTCTTTCGACAGGATCTCACTATGTTACCCATGCTGGAATGCAGTGGCATAATCTCAGCTCACATTTCATTTCACCATTCCATTGCGTTCCATTCCATTGCATTCCACACTTTTCAATTCCATTCCATTCCACTGCATTCCATTCCATCACATTCCACTCCACTCAGCTCCACTCCACTCCACCCTGCTGCTTTCCATTCCATTCCATTCCACTCAATTCTACTCCATTCGACTCCACGCCTCTCCACTCCACCCCATTCCATCCAATTCCATTCCATTACACTCCACTCCACTCCTTTCCATTCCATCGCATTGCACTCCATTCCACTTCATTTCACTGCACTCCACTCCATTCCATTCCACTCGATACCATTTCATTAAATTCCACTCTACTCCACTGCAGTCTATTACTCTCCACTCCATTCTATTACACTCCATTCCATTCCATTCCTTTTCTTTGAAAGGATCTCACGCTGTAACCCAGGCTGGACTGCAGTTTCACAATCTCAGCTCCCATTTCTTTTCACCATTCCATTCTATTCCATTCCATTCCATTCCATTAAATTTAATTCCAATCCTCTCTGCACCACTCCACTCCACTGCACTCCACTCCACACTCTTCCATTCCATTACATTACAGCAACTCCACTACATTCAATTCCACACCACACCACTAGATTCCATTCCATACCTTCTCATTCCACTCCATTCCACTCCTCTCCACTCCGCTCCACTCCACTCCAGTCCTCTCCAATTGATTCCATTCCATTCCATTCCATTCCATTCCATTTCATTCCACTCCAATCCACTCCATTCCATTCCATTCCTTTCTTTTGACAGCATCACCCTCTGTCACAAAGGCTGTAGTGCAGCAGTGCAATCTCAGCTCACATTTCATCTCACCATTCCATTTCATCCCATTCCATTCCATTCCATTCCATTCCATTCTACTCCACTGCACTTCACTGCACTCTACTCCACTCTATTCCAAACAATTCCATTCCATTCCATTCCACCTCACTCCACTCCACTCCACTCCATTCCAATCCATCCTATGCCATTCCACTCCATTCCACACCACTCCATTCAAATCCACTCCACTCCATTCCATTCTATTCCATACCATTCCATTCAAATCCATTCTGCTACACCCCAATCCACTCACCTCTACTCCATTCGACACCATTCAATTTCATTCAATTCCTTTCCACTCTATTCCATTCCATTCCTTTCTCTCTACAGGATCTCTTTCTGTCACACAGTGACAGTGTTCAGTGGCTCAATCTCAGCTCACATTTCTTTTAACCACTCCATTCCATTTTATTCCATTGCAATCCATTCCATTCCATTCCGTTCCACTCCACTCCACTCTGCTGCATTCAATTCCTTTCCACTGCATTCCATTCCACTGCTTTACACTCCACTCTACTCCACTCCCCTCCTCTCTGTCCTGTTCCATCCAGTTCCATTCCACTCCTTTCCACTCCACTCCCTTTCATTTCATTCCATCCCATCTCATTCCACTCCATTCAACTCCACTTCACTAAACTGCACTCCACTCCACTCCATTCAATTCCCTTCCATTCCACTCTATTCCATTCCATTCCTTTCTGTCAACAAGATCTCAGTCTCTCATACTGGCTGGAGTGCAGTGGCACCATCTCAGCTCAAGTTTCATTTCTCTATTCTATTCCATTCCACTCCACTCCACTCCACTCCATTGAAGTGCATTCCACTCCATTCCACTACACTTCACTGCACTCCACTGCACTCCATTCCATTCCACTCCATACAATTCCCTTACACTCCACTCCACTCCTGTCAACTACTCTCCACTCCATTCCATTCCAATCCATTCCATTCCCTTCCTTTTCCTAGACTGGATCTGACTCTTTCACTCAGGCTGGAGTACAGTGGCACACTCTCAGCTCACATTTCTTTTCACCATTCCATTGCATTCCATTCCCTTCCATTCCATTTAATTCAAATCCATTCCACTTCACTCCACTCCACTCCATGCCATTCCATTCTATTACATTCCAGTCCATTCCCCTCCATTCTGCTCCACTCCACTACGCTATATACCATTATATCCTGTCTCATTCCACTCCATTCCACTCTTCTCCACTCTACTCCACTCCACTCCACTCGTCTCTACTCTATTCCATTCCATTCCATTCCACTCCATTCCACTCCATTCCATTCCATTCCTTCCGTTCAACAACATCTCACTCTGTCACGCAGGCTGGAGTGCAGTAGCGCCATCTCAGCTAACATTTTGTTTCAACATTCCATTCCATTCCATTCAATTCCATTCAATTCCACTCAACTCTACTGCATTACCCTCCCCTCCACTCTATTCCATTCCATTCCATTCCATTCCATTCCATCACATTCGATTCCACTCTATTCCACACCACTCCACTCCACTCCATTCCACACCACTCGACTCCATTCCACTCCATTCCTTAACATTCCATTCCACTCCATTCCATTCCACTTTATTCCACTCCACTCCATTAAATTCCATTCCCTCTTTCAACAGGATCTCACTCTGCCATACAGGCTGGAGCGCAGTGGCATAATCTCAGCTCACATTTCATTTCACCATTCTGCTGCATTCCATTCCATTCCACTCCATTCCACTCCACTCCTCTCTACTCTATTCCATTCCATTCCATTCCATTCCATTCCATTCCATTCCACTCCATTCCATTCCATTCCTTCCGTTAGACAACATCTCACTCTGTCACACAGGCTGGAGTGCAGTAGGGCAATCTCAGCTAACATTTCCTTTCAACATTCCATTCCATTCCATTCAATTCCACTGAACTCTACTGAATTCCCCTCCCCTCCACTCTTCCATTCCATTCCACTCCATCCCATTCGATTCCACTGTATTCCACACCACTCCACTCCACTCCATTCCAAACCACTCGACTCCACTCCACTCCATTCCTTTCCATTCCATAACATTCCATTCCACTAGATTCCACTCCACTTTATTCCACTCCGCTCGATACAATCCCATTCCTTCTTTCGACAGAATCTCACTCTGCCATAGAGGCTGGAGCGCAGCTCACATTTCATTTCACCATTCCATTGCATTCCATTCCATTCCATTCCATTCCACTCCACTCTACTCAAGTCCACTTCACTCCATTCCATTCAATTCCAATGTACGCCACGCCACTCGTCTCCTCTCCATTCCATCCGATTCCATTCCATCCCTTCCACTCCACTCCATTCCGTTCCTTACCATTACATCACATTCCACTCCACTCCACTCGACTCCACTCCACTCCACTCCATTCCATTCCATTCCAATACAGCCCATTATATTACATTCATTTCTTTTGACAGGATCTCACTCTGTCATCCAGGCTGGAATGCAGTGGCACAATCTCAGCTTACATTTAATTTAACAGTTCCATTCCTTTCCATTCCATTCCATCCCATTCCACTCCACTCCACTCAATTCCACTCCACTCCACTCCAGTCCACGTCACTCCATTCCATTCAATTCCATCCTATTACATTCCACTGCATTTCACACCACTCCACTCTACTCCACTCCACTCCAATCCACTCTACTCCATTCCATCCCATTCCATTCCTCTCCATTCCATTCCATTCCATTAAACTCCATTCCATTTCAATCCATTCTTTTCCATTCCATTAAACTCCATTCCATTTAATTCCCTACTTTCCACAGAATCTCACTCTGTGAAACAGGCTTGAATGCAATAGCAAAATCGCATCTCACATATCATTTCACTGTACCATTCCTCATCATTCCACTCCACTTCACTCCACTGTACTCCTCACCAATCCACGGCATTCCACTCCATTCCATTCCACTCCATTCCATTCCATTCCTTTCTTTCGACAGGATCTCACTCTGTTGCCCAGGCTAGAGTGCAATGTCAAAATCTTAACTCACATTTCATTACACCATCCCAATCCATTCTGTTCCATTCCATTCCATTCCATTCTATTCCATTCCATTCCATTCCATTCCATTCCATTCTATTCCACTACTCTCCACTCCATTCCACTACATTATATTCCATTCCATTCTATTCCATTTCACTCCACTCCACTCCAATCCAATCCATTCCATTTCACACCATCCCATTCCACTCCACTCTACTCCAATCCAATCCATTCCATTCTACTCCCTTACATTCCATTCCTTTTGACAGGATCTCACTCCCTCACCCAGGTTGGATTGTAGTTGCACAATCTCACCTCACATTTCGTTTCACCACTCTATTCCATTCCATTACATTGCATTCCATTTCATTGCATTCCATTAATTGTATTCCATTCCATTCCATTTCATTCAATTCCATTCCACTACACTCCATCCAACTCCAATACACTCCACTCCACTCAATTCCATTCCTTTCCAATCCAGTCCACTCCACTGCACTCCACTCGACTCCACTCCTCTCCACTACTCTCCACTCCATTCCAGTCCCCTCCATCCCATTGTTTTTCACTGTATTCCCCTCCACTGCACTGTAATCCACTCCTGTCCACCCACTTCATTCCACTCCATTCCTTTCCACTCCTTTGAATTCCATTCCTTTTTTTGCTACAGGATCTCACTCTCTCACCCAGTTTGCAGTGCAGTGGAACAATCTCAGCTCCCGTTTCATTTCACCTTTCCATTGTATTCCATTCCATTCCATACCATTCCATTGTATTCCATTTCATTCCACTCCACTCCATTCCAATACACTCCATTCTACTACGTTACACTCCATTCATTTCCATTCCAATCCATTCCACTCTGTTTCATTCCATTCCTTTCTTTCGACAGGATCTCACTCTGTCACATAGGCTGAAGTGCAGTGGCAAAGTCTCACCTCCCATTTCACTTCACCATTCCATTCCATTCTATTCTATCCACTCCATTCCACTCCACTCCACTCAATTCCATTCCATTCCACTCCACTCCACTTCACTCCAGTCCACTCCATTCAATTACATTCCATTTCATTCCACTTCTATTCATTCCATTCCCTTCTTTCAACAGGATCTCACTCTGTCACCCAGCCTGGAGTTCAGTGGCACAATCTCTGCTCACATTGCATTTCCCCATTCCATTGCATTCCATTCCATTGCATTCCATTGCATTCCATTCCACTCTGCTGCATTCCATTCCATTCCATTCCATTCCACTTCATTCCACTCCACTCTACTCCACTATTCTATACTCCATCCCTTTCCATCCCATTCAATTCCAATCCACTCCACTCCAGTATACTCTACTGCATTCCCTCCCATCTCATTCCAAGCCATTTGACTCAAATCCACACCACTCCACTCCACTCAACTCAACTCCATTCCATTCCATTCCACTCCACTCCACTCCATTCCATTCCATTCCATTCCATTCCATTCCATTCCATTCCATTCCATTCCTTTCCATTCCATTCCATTACTTTCTGTCGAGAAAATCTCACTCTCACACTGGCTGTAGTGCAGTGTCGCACTTTCAGCTCACATTTAATTTCACCATTTCTTTCCACTCCTTTCCACTCTAATCCACTCCACTCCACTCCATTCCATCCCATTGCATTCCACTCCATTCCACTCCACTTCACTGCACTCCACTCCACTCCATCCCATTCCACTCCCTACCATTCCATTCCCCTCCAATGCACTGCACTCCAGTCAACTCCTCTCCACTCCATTACAATCCATTCCACTCTATTACATTCCACTCCTTTTTTTCAAAAGTATCTCACTCTGTCCCTCAGGCTGGAGTGCAGTGGCTCTGCACTCCATTTCATCTCACATTTCATTTCACCATTCCATTGCATTTCCTTTCATTGCCTTCCATTTAATTGCCATCCACTCCACGCCATTCCGTTCCATTCCATTCCACTCCATTTCACTCCATTCCCCTCCATTCCACTAAACTCCACTCCAATTCATTCCATTCCATGCCATCCCATTTCACTCCATTCCACTCCTCTCCACTCTGCTCCACTAAACTCCACTGTACTCCTCTCCAATCCGTTCCTTTCCATTCCCTTCCATTCCGTTTTATTACATTCCATCTGTTTCTTTCAACAGCATCTCACACTCAACCAGGCTGGAGTGCAATGACACAATCTCAGCTCACATTTCATTTTACCATTCCATTCCATTCCATTCCTTTCCATTCCATTCCATTCTACTCTACTGCACTCCACTCCACTCCAGTCCATTCCATTCCATTTCACTCCATTCCACTCCACTGCATTCCACTCCATGTAATTCCATTACATTACATTCCACTCCATTCCATTCCTTTCTTTCGACAGGATCTCACTCTGTCACAAAGGCTGCACTGCAGTGGCCAATATCAGCTCACATTTCGTTTCACCATTCCACTCCATTCCATTCCATTCCATTCCATTCCACTCCACTCCAATCTACTCCATTCCATTCCATACAATTCCATGCCACTTCACTCCATTCCACTCCATTCCACTCCATCCCATTCCATTCCAATCCATTCCACTCCAGTCAACTCCACTTCACTCCAATCCATTCCATCCCATCCCATTCCATTCCATTCCATCCCATTCCATTCCATTCCATTCCATTCCATTCCATTCCATTCCGTTCCATCCCATTCCATTCCATTCCACTCACTTCCATTCCATTCCACACCTTCCATTTGATTCCTTTCTTTTGAAAGGATCTTTTTCTCTCACCCAGGCTGGAGTGTAGTGGCACAATCTGAGCTCACATTACATTTCACCATGCTATTCCTTTGCATTCCATTGCACTCCATTCCATGGTATTCCGTTCCATTGCATTCCGTTGCATTCCATTACATTCCATACCATTCCATTGTATTCTATTGCATTCCGTTCCATTCCATTTCATTCCATTCCTTTCCACTCCTTTCCATTCCATTCCATTCCATTCAACTCCACTCCATTACACTCCTCTCCACTCCACTCCAATCCATTCCATTCCACTCTCTTACATTTCATTCCTTTCTTTTGACAGAATCTCACTCCCTCAACCATGCTGGAGTGCAGTGGCACAATCTCACCTCACATTTCATTTCAGAGTTCTATTCCATTACATTCCGTTGCATTCCATTAGTTGTATTCCATTCCATTCCATTTCATTCAATTCCATTCCCCTACATTCCATTCAACTCCAATAAATTCCTCTCCATTCCATTCCATTCCATTCCATTCCATTCCATTCCATTCCATTCCATTCCATTCCTTTCTATTCCTTTCCACTCTAGTCCACTCCGCTGCATTCCACTTGACTCCGCTGCACTCCACTACTCTCCACTCCATTCCAATCCCCTCCATCCAATTGTATTCCACTTCAGTCCCCTCCAGTCCACTCTACTCCACTTCTGTCCACTTGACTTCACTCCACTCCATTCCATTCCACTCCATTGAATTCCATTCCTTTCTTTCACCAGGATCTCACTCTCTCACCCTTTTTGCAGTGCAGTGGAACAATCTCAGCTCACATTTCATTTCACCTTTCCATTCTATTCCATTCCATTCCATTCCATTCCATTCCATTCCACTCTGCTCCATTCCACTCCACTACACTACACTCCATTCATTTCCATTCCAATCCGTTCCACTCCATTCCATTCTGTACCTTTCTTTCGACAGGATCTCATTCTCTCACACAGGCTAAAGTGCAGTGGCAAAATTTAAGTTCATATTTCACTTCACCATTCCATTCCATTCCATTCCACTCCACTCCTCTCAATTCCATTCCATTCCACTCCATTCCACTTCACTCCAGTCCACTCCATTCAATTACATTCCATTTCATCCCACTCCTATCCATTCCATTCCTTTCTTTTGACAGGATCTCATTCTGTCACCCAGCCTGTAGAGCAGTGGCACAATATCAGCTCACATTTAATTTCATCATTCCATTGCATTGCATTCCATTCAATTCCATACTATTCCATTCCATTCCATTCCAATCTGCTGCATTTCATTCCATTCCATTCCACTTCACCCTACTCCACTACTCTACACTCCATCCCATTTCATCCCATTCAATTCCACTCCACTCCACTCTATTGCATTCCCTCTCACCCCATTCCAGCCATTCCAGTCAAATCCACACTACTCCACTCCACTCTACTCCACTCCATTCCATTCCATTCCATTCCATTCCATTGCATTCCATTCCACTCCATTCCATTCCATTCCATTCCATTCCATTCCATTCCATTCCATTCCATTCCATTCCATTCCATTACTTTCTGTCGAGAAAATCTCACTCTGTCACACTGGCTGTAGTGCAGTGTTGCACTTTCAGCTCACATTTCATTTCACCATTCCTTTCTATTCCATTCCTCTCCACTCAACTCCACTCCACTCCATTCTATATCATTGCATTCCACTGCATTCCACTCCACTTCACTGCACTCCACTCTACTCCATTCCATCTCACTCCCTACCATTCCATTCCCCTCCACTCCACTCCATTCCAGTAAACTCCTCTCCACTCCCTTCCATCCATTCCATTCCATTCCATTCCATTCCATTCCATTCCATTCCGTTTTATTCCATTCCACTCTATCACATTCCATTCTTTTTCTTCGACAGTATCTCACTCTGTCCCTCAGGTTGGAGTGCAGTGGCACAATCTCAGCTCACATTTCATTTCACGATTCCATTGTATTTCCTTCCATTGCATTCCATTTAATTGCAATCCACTCCTCTCCACTCCACGCCATTCCATTCCATTCCAGTACCTTCCACTAAATTCCACTGCATTCCACTACACTCCACTCCACTTCATTCCATTCCATGTCGTCCTATTTCACTCCATTCCACTCCTCTCCACCTACTCCACTCCACTGCACTCATCTCCAATGCATTCCGTTTCATTCCCTTCCATTCCATTCCATTCCACTCCATTCCATTCCATTCCGTTCCATTCTGTTCCATTCCGTTCCATTCCATTCCGTTCCGTTCCGTTCCGTTCCATTCCATTCCATTCCATTCCATTCCCTAAAATTCCATTCCATTCCAGTCCACTCCACTCCACTCCTCTCCATTCCATCCCATTCTGTTCCACTCCATTCCACTCCACTCCACTCCTCTTCTTTCCATTCCATCCCATTCGATTCCATTCCAGTCCACTCCACTCCACTCCTGTCCACTCCATTGCATTCCATTCACGCCAATCCACTCCACTCCACTTAATTCCATTCCATTCAACTCCTTTCCATTCCATTCCTTTATTCGACAGGATGTCTCTCTGTCACCTAGCTGGAGTGCAGTGGCACAATCTCAGCTCACGTTTTATTTAACCATTCCATTTTATCCATTGCATTCCATTCCATTCCACTCTGCTGCATTCCATTCCATTCGATTCCATTCCACTCCATTCCACTCCTATGTACTCCACTCGACTCCACTCCACTCCACCACAATCCACTCCATTCCATTCCACTCCATTACATTCTATTCCAATTCATTCCCCTGCACTCCACTCCCCTCTACTCCGTTCCAGTCCACTCCACTCCACTCTATTCCGCTCCACTCCGTTACATTCCACTCCATAACATTCTCTTCCAATACATTCCCCTGTACTTCGTTCCAGTCCACTCCACTCCACTGTACTCCGCTCCACTCCATTCCATTCCGCTCCATTCCATTACATTCCTTTTTTTCGACAGCATCTCTCAGTGTCACCCAGGCTGGAGTACAGTGACACAATCTCAGCTCACGTCTCATTTAACCATTCCATTGTATTCCATTGCATTCCATTGCATTCCATTCCATTCCATTCCATTCCATTCCATTCTGTTCCACTTCAGTCTGCTGTATTCCATTTCATTCGATTCCATTCTACTCCATTCCTCTCCAAACCACTCCACTCAACTCCACTCCACTCCACCACACTCCACTCCATTCCATTACACTCCATAATATTCTATTCCAATAAATTCCTTTCCACTCCACTAAACTCAACTCCATTCCAGTCCACTCCACTCCACTCCACTCCACTCCGTTCCATTCCACTCAATTCCATTCCGCTGCATTCCATTCCATTCCTTTCTTCCGTCAAAATCTCACTCTGTCATCCAGGTTAAAGGGCAGTTGAACAATATCAGCTCACATTTCGTTTCACCATAGCGTTCTATTCCATTCCATTCCTTTAAATTCCATTCCATTTCAGTCCACTCCACTCCACTCCACTTCACCCCACTCCACTCCACTCCACTTCATTCCTTCCCATTCTATTCCACTCCATTCCACAACACTCCAATCCACTCAACTTCTTTCCATTCCATCCCATTCCATTCCACTCTAATCCACTGCACTCTACTCCACTCCTTTCCACTCCATTCCATTCCACTCCATCCCATTCCATTCACGCCAATCCACTCCACTCCACTCCTTTCCACTCCACTACATTGCATTCCTTTCCACTCTTTTTCATTCCATTCCTGTCTTTTGACAGAATCTCACTCTTTCACCCAGGCTGGAGTGCAGTGGCACAATCTCAGCTCACATTTCATTTTACCATTCCATGGCATTCCATTTCATTGCATTCCATTCCATTTCATTAATTTCCATTCCACTCCACTCCACTCTGCTGTATTCCATTCCATTCCATTCCATTCCATTCCATTCCATTCCATTTCATTCCATTCCATTTCATTCCACTCCACTCTACTCTACTCCTCTCCACTCCATCCCATTGCATCCCATCCCATTCCATGCCGTTCCACTCTACTCCATTCCATTCCATTCCATTCCATTCCATTCCATTCCATTCCATCCCACTCCATTTCATTCTGTGCTTTTCTTTCAACAATATCTCGCTCTGTCACACTGGCTGGAGTGCAGTGACAGAGTCTCAGGTCACATTTCATTCTACATTCCATTCCATTCCACTCCACTCCACTCCACATCACTCCACTCCACTTCACTCCATTCAATCCCATTGCATTCCGCTCCATTCAACTCCACTTCACCGCACTCCACTCCACTTCATTCCATTCCACTCCCCAACCTTCCTTTCCACTCCACGAGAATCCACTGCAGTGCACTACTCTCCACTCCATTCCATTTCACTCTATTCCATTCCATTCCTTTTCTTCTACAGGATATCTCTCTGTCACTGAGGCTGGAGTGCAGTGTCACAATCTCAGCTCACATTTCCTTCACCTTTCCATTCCATTACATTGAATTCCATTCCATTCGATTCCATTCCATTGTGCTCCATTCCATTACATTATGTTCCATTTAATTCCAATCTATTGCACTGCATTCCTCTCCACACTACTCCATTCCATTCCATTCTATTGCATTCCAGTTCAATCCACTCCATTGCACTACATTCCACTCCAATTTTTTCCATTACATCCCGTTTTATTTCACTCCATTCCACTCCTCTCCACTCTACTGCATTCCACTCCTCTCCACTCTATTCCATTCGATTCCATCCCATTGGAATCCATTCCACTCCACTCCTTTCCTTTTCATTCCATTCCATTCCATTCCATTCCATTCCATTCCATCCCATACCATTCATCTCCGTTCCATTCCATTCATTACTTTTAACATCATCTCACACTGTCACGCAGGCTGGAGTTCGGTGATACAATCTCAGCTCACATTACATTTCACCATTCCATTCCATTCCATTCCATTCCATTCCATTCCATTCCATTCCATTCCATTCCATTCCTTTGTGTTCCATTCCACTCAACTGCACTGAATTCCACTCCACTCCACTCCCTTCAATTCCATTCCATTACATTTCATTCCATTCCATTCCATTCCACTCCATTCCAGTCCATTCAATTCCACTCCATTCCATTCTATTCCATTCCACTCCTTCCCATTCCATTCAACTTTTTTCCACACGACTCCACTCCACTCCACTCCATTCCACAACACTCCACTCCAATCCACTCCATTCCATTCCTTTCCATTTGATGCCATTCCATTCCACTCCATTCCATTCCATTCCATTCCATTGCATTCCATTCCATTCCATTCCATTCCATTCCATTCCATTCCATTCCATTCCATTCCATTCCATTCCATTCCATTCTTTCCTTTGACAGGATCTCACTGTGTCACACAGGCTGGAGTGCAGTGGCACAAACTCAGCTTACATTACATTTCACCATTCCATTCCTTTCCACTTTATTCTACTCCACTCCACTCAAGTTCACTTCACTCATTTCCATTCTTTTCCACTGCACTCCACTCCATTCCTCTACCCTGCATTCCATCCCCTTCCATTTCACTCCATTCCACTCCATTCCACTCCACTCCACTCCACTCCACTCCACTCCACTCCACTCCATTCCATTCCATTCCATTCCATTCCATTCCATTCCATTCCAATACACTCCAGTACATCACATACTTTTCTTTCGACAATATCTCACTTTGCCCCCCAAGCTTGAATGCAGTGGCACAATCTCAGCTCAACTTTCATTTAACCATTCCATTCCATTACATTACATTTCAGTGTATAACATTGTATTCCATTAGGTAACATTCCGTTCAGTTCTGTTCCACTCCACTCCATTCCACTCCACTCTACTCCAGTCCACCCCAATCCACTTCATTCCATTCCATTCCATTCCATCTCATTCCACTCCATTACACACCACTCCACTCCATTCCATTCCACTCCATTCCTTTCCTTTCCACTCTATTCCATTCCATTCCATTCCATTCCATTCCATTCCATTCCATTCCATTCCATTAAACTCCTTTCTATTCCATTGCCTACTTTCGACAGACTCTCAGTCTGTGACACAGGCTTGATTTCAGTAGCACAATCTTACCTCACATTTCATTTCACCATACCATTCCACTGCATTCCACTCCACTTCACTCCAGTCCACTCCACTCCACACCAGTCCACGCCATTCCACTCCATATCATTCCACTCCATTTCATTCCTTTCCTTTGTTTCAACAGGATCTCACTCTGTCACCCGGGCTGGAGTGCAGAGGCCCAATCTCAACTCACTTTTCATTAAAATGTTCCATTCCATTCTATTGCATTCCATTATATTCCAGTTCATTCCATTCCTTTTCATTAAATTCCATTCCATTTCATTCTATTAAGTTCCATTCCACTCCACTCCACTCCGTTGCATTCCATTCCACTCAACTACACTCCACTCCACTCCAATCCACTCCATTCCATTCCATCCCCTTCCATTCCACTCCATTCCTCCCAATTCCATTCCATTCCACTCTGTTCCAGTCCACTCCACTCCACTCCACTACAATCCATTCCATTCCATTACACTCCATTCCTCTCTTTGCCATTCCACTCTGTTATTTCGACAGGATCTCACTTTATCACCAAGGCTGGAGTAACGTGGCATAATCTCAGCTGGCATTTCATTTCAACATTCCATTGCATTCCATTACAATGCATTCCACTCCATTCCATTTCATTCCATTCCATTCCACTCCACTCCACTCCACTCTGCCTCATTCCATTCCATTCCATTTCACTCCATTCCACGCCAATCTACTCCATTCCCCTCCACTCCGTTGTATTCCATTCCACTCACTTCCATTGCATTCCTTTCGTTCAACAGGATCTCACTCTGTCACCCAGGATGGAGTGCCGTGGCAAAACCTCAGCTCACATTTCGTTTCACCATTCCTTTCCATTCCATTTAATTCCATTCCATTACCCTCCACTCCACTCCAGTCGACTCAACTCTGCTCCATTCCACTCCAGTCCACTCCACTCCAATCTAGCACAATCCACTCTATTCCACTCAATCCCTTTCCATTCCATTGAATTCCAATCCACTCCACTCCACTCCTCTCCATTGCATTTCATCATATTCCATTCCACTCCATTGCAGTCCACTCCACTCCACTCCTCTCCACTCCACTCCATTCCATTCCATTCCATTCCATTCCATTCCATTCCATTCCATTCCATTCCATTTCTTTCCATTCCATTCTGCTCCATTCTATTACATTACATTCCCTTGATTTCCAATCCATTGCACTGCACTCCTCTCCACTCCACTCCATGCCATTCCATTCCAGTCCATTCCACTCCATTCCACTACACTCCACTCCCATTTGTTCCATTACCTCCCGTTTCATTTCACTCCATTCTACTCCTCTCCACTCTATTCCACTCGATTCCATTCCATTCTTTTCCATTCCATTCCATTCCTCTCCATTCCATTCCACTCCAATCCACACCACTCCACACAACTCCACTTCACTCCATTCCACTCAACTCCACTCCATTCCATTCCACTCCACTACATTCCATTCCATTCCACTCCATTCCATTCCATTCCATTCCACTCCACTCCACTCCATTCCATTCCATTCCACTCCACTCCACTCCACTCCATTCCATTCCATTCCATTCCATTCCATTCCATTCCATTCCATTCCATTCCTTTGCATTCCATTCCTTTCTTTTGACAGGATCTGACTCTGTCACCCTGGCTCATGTGCAGTGGCATAATCTCAGCTCACATTACATTTCACCATTGCATTCAATTCCATTTCCTTCCATTCCATTCCATTCCACTCCAATCCACTCCACTCCTGTTCTTTCCATTCCACTCCATCCCATTTCATTCCACTCCAATCCACTCCAGTCCACTCCATTCCATGCCATTCCATCCAATTCCATTCTATTGTGTTCCATTCCAATCCATTCTAGTCCATTCCATTCAATTCTTTTCTTTTGAAACGATCTCACTCATTCACACAGGTTGGAGTGCAGTAGGAATATCTGAGCTCACACTTCATTTCACCATTCCATTGCACTACATTCCACTCCACTCCACTCCACCCCCTCCACTCCATTAAATCCCAATCCATTCCATTCTACTCCACTCCACTCCATTCCATTCCATTCCACTCCATCCCATTTCATTCCACACCACTTCACTCCACTCCACACCCTGCCATTCCATCCCATTCTCTCCATTCCATTCCATTCCATTTGATTCCATTCCACTCCATTGCATTCCATTCTTTATTTCGACAGTATCTCACTCTGTCACACAGGCAGGAGTGCAGTGGCACAATCTCAGCTCACATTTCGTTTCACCGTTTCATTTCACTCCATTCCACTCCATTCCACCACACCACACTCCACTCCACTCCACTCCATTAAATCCCAATCCATTCCATTCCACTCCATTCCATTCCATTCCTTTGTTTTCTTTCGACAGGATCTCACTCTGTCACGCAGGGTGGAGTGCAGTGGCACAATCTCAGCTGACATTTCATTTCAATATTCCATCTCATTCCATTTCATTCCACTCTACTCCACTCCCCTCCACTCTATTCCATTCCGTTCAATTCCACTCCACTCCTTTCCATTCCTTTCCTTTCTTTTGACAGGATCTCACTCTATCAAACAGGCTGGACTGTAGTGGCACAATCTCACCTCAAATTTCACTTCACCCTTCCATTCCGTTCCATTCGATTCCATTCGATTCCATTCCATTCCATTCCATTCCATTCCATTCCATTATACTCCATTCTACTCATCTCCACTCCATTGCTTTCCATTCCACTCCACTTCACTCCACTCCTTTCCACTCCACTACAATATATCCCATTCTATCCCACTCCATTCCACTCCACTCCAATCTACTCAATTCCATTCCATTCCATTCCATTCCATTCCACTCCACTCCAATCCACTCATCTGAACTTTCTATTCCATTCCATTCCATTGCATTCCATTCTATTCCACTCCACTCAATCCAATTCACTCCATTCCATTCCATCCCATTTCATTCCACTCCACTCCACACCATCCACTCCACTCCATTGCATGCCATTCCATCCAATTCCATTCTATTCCGTTCAATTCCAATCCATTCCTGTCCATTCCATTCATTTCGTTTCTTTTGAAATGATCTCCCTCAGTCACACAGGCTGGAGTTCGGTGGGAAAATCTGAGCTTCATTTCATGTCACCATTCCATTGCACTCCATTCTACTCCATTCCATTCCACCCCACTCCACTCCATTCCATTCCATCCCATCCCAATCCATTACATTCCACTCCATTTCATTCCTTTCTTTTCTTTCATGAGGATATCAGTCTTTCACGCAGGGTGGAGTGGAGTGGCACAATCTCAGTTCACATTTTATTTCAACTTTCCACTCTGTAGCATTCCATTGCAGTCCGTTTCTTTCCATTCCTTTATTTTAGAGGATCTCACTCTGTCACTCCGGGTGGAGTGCAGTCGCATAAACTCAGCTCACATTACGTTTCAGCATTGCATTCCATTCCATTCCACTCCATTCCATTCCATTCGTTTCCATTGAATTCCACTCTACTCCACTCCACTGCATTTCATTTCATACCATTCCATTTCACTCACTTCACTCTAATCCATTCCATTCCATTCCATCCCATTCCATTCCACTCCACTCCACTCCAGTCCATTACCCTCCATCCCGTTTCATTCCACACAACTACACTCCACTACACTCCATTTCCTGCCACTCCACCCTATTTCATTCCACTCCAATCCATTCCACTTGATTCCATTCCACTCCATTGCATTCCATTCCTTTTTTTTCGACAGTATCACACTCGGTCACACAGGCTGTTGTGCAGTGGCACAATCTCAGCTCACAATTCATTTCACCATTTCATTTCACTCCATACCACTCTACTACACTACACCACAGTCCACTCCATTCCACTCCACTCCTTCCACTCCATTTAATCCAAATCCATTCCATTCCACTCCATTCCATTCCATTCCTTTGCTTTCTTTCAATAGGATCTCACTCTGTCACACAGGGTGGAGTGTAGCGGCACAATCTCCGCTCACATTTCATTTCAATATTCCATCCCATTCAATTCCACTCCACTCCACTCCCCTCCACTCCAGTCCACTCCACTCCATTGCAATGTATTCCATCCCAGTCCATTCCACTCCATTCTACACCACTCCACTCCACTCCATTGCATTACATTCCAATCAATTCCATTCCATCCCACTCCATCCCATTCCATTCCATTCCATTCCATTCAACTCCACTCCACTCCAATTCACTCCAATCCATTCCATCTCATTGCATTCCACTGCACTCCATTCCATGCCATTCCATCGAATTCCATTCTATTCCGTTCCATTCCAATCCATTCCTGTCCATTCCATTCAATTCGTTTCTTTTGAAATGATCTCACTTAGTCACACTGGCTGGAGTGCAGTGGGAAAATCTGAGCTCACATTTCATTTCACCATTCCATTGTACTCCATTCCACTCAACTCCACTCCACCCCACTCCACTCCATTCCACTCCATTCCATCCCAATCCATTCCATTCCACTCCATTCCATTCCTTTCCTTTCTTTCGTCAGGATATCACTCTTTCACGCAGGGTGTAGTGCAGTGGCACAATCTCCGTTCACATTTCATTTCAAATTTCTACTCCATAGTATTCCATTGCAGTCCATTTCTTTCCATTCCTTTCTTTTGACACTGTCACTCAGGGTGGAGTACAGTCACATAATCTCAGCTCACATTACATTTCATCATGGCATTCCACTCCATTCCTCTCCATTCCATTCCATTCTTTTCGACTCCATTTCACTTTACTCCACTCCACTCCACTGCACTCCTTTTCATACCATTCCATTCCACTCCACTTCACTCTAATCCACTCAGTTCCATTCTATCCCATTCCATTCGGCTCTACTCCACTCCACTCCACTCCACTCCATTCCATTCCACTCTATCCCGTTTCATTCCACACTATTACGCTCCACTACACTCCATTTCCTACCATTCCACCTCATTTCATTCCTTTCCATTCCTTTCCATTTGATTCTATTCCACTCCACTGCATTCCATTCCTTTTTTTCAACAGTATCTCACTCGGTCACACAGGCTGGTGTGCAGTGGCACAATCTCAGCTCACAATTCATTTCACCATTTCATTTCACTCCATACCACTCCACTACACTACACCACACCCCACTCCACTTCACTTCACTCCATTAAATCCAAATCCATTCCATTCCACTCCATTCCACTCCATTCCTTTGCTTTCTTTCAATAGGATCTCACTCTGTCACACAGGGTGGAGTGTAGTGGTAATCGCAGCTCACATTTCATTTCAATATTCCTTCCCATTCAATTCCATTACATTCCACTCCACTCCACTCATCTCCACTCCACTCCACTCCATTGCATTTTATTCCATCGCAGTCCATTCCACTCCATTCTACACCACTCCACTCCACTCCATTGCATTACATTCCAACTGATTCCACTCCATCCCACTCCATCACATTCCATTCCATTCCATTCCAGTCCACTCCACTCCACTCCAATTCACTCCAATCCATTCCATCCCATTTCATTCCACTCCACTCCACTCCATTACATGTCATTCCATCCAATTACATTTTATTCCATTCCATTCCAATCCATTCTAGTCCATTCCATTCAATTCATTTCTTTTCAAACGATCTTACTCAGTCACAGAGGCTAGAGTGCAGTGGCAATATCTGAGCTCACATTTCATTTCACCATTCCATTGCACTCCATTCCACTCCACTCCACTCCACCCCACTCAACTCTATTCCACTCCATTCAATCCCAATCCATTCCATTCCTCTCCTTTCAATTCCTTTCCTTTCTTTTGTCAGGATATCATTCTTTGACGCAGGGTGGAGTGCAGTGACACAATTTCAGTTTACTTTTCATTTTAACTTTCCACTCCATAGCATTCCATTGCAGTCCATTTCTTTCCATTCCTTTCTTTTCACAGGATCTCACTCTGTCACTCAGCGTGGAGTGCAGTTGCATAATCTCAGCTCACATTACATTTCAGGATTGTGTTCCATTCCATTCCACTTCATTCCACTCCATTTAATACCATTCCATTCCACTCTACTCCACTCCACTGCACTCCATTTCATACCATTCCATTGTACTCCACTTCACTGTAATCCACTCAATTCCAATCCATTCCACTCCATTCAACTCCAGTCCATTCCATTCCACTCCATCCCATTTCATTCCACAACACTACACTTCACTACACTCCATTCTGGGACATTCCATCCCATTTCATTCCATTCCATTTGATTCCATTACACTCCGTTGCATTCCATTCCTTTTTTATGACAGTATCTCACCCTGTCACACAGGCTGGGGTGCAGTGGCACAATCTCAGCTCACATTTCATTTCCCTCAGTACCACTGCATTCCACTACACCACACTCCAATCCACTCCATTAAATCTCAGTCCATTCCATTCCACTCCATTCCATTCCATTCCTTTGCTTTCTTTCGTTAGGATCTCACTCTGTCACACAGGGTGGAGTGCAGTGGCACAAACTCAGCTCACATTTCATTTCACTATTCCATCCCATTCCATTACGTTCCACTCCACTCCACTCCAATCCACTCCACTCCACTCCACTGCACTCAATTCCATTCCATTCCATTCCATTCCACTCCTTTCCATTCCTTTCCTTTCTTTTGACAGGATCTCCCTCCATCAAACAGGCTGGAGTGTATAGGCACAATCTCACTTCAAATTTCATTCCACCATTCCATTCCATTCCAATCCTTTCCATTCCATTCCATTCCATTCCAATCCTTTCCATTCCATTCCTTTCCATTCCACTCCACTCCACTGCACTCCATTCCACTCCACTCCTGTCCACTCCGCTCGACTTCACTCCATTCCATTCCATTCCATTCCATTCCATTCCGTTCCACTCTATTCCACACAACTCCACTCCACTCAAATCCTCTTCACTCTATTCCATTTCATCCCATTCCATTCCACTCCATTCGATTCCATTCGATTCGATTCCATTCCATTCCATTCCATTAAGCTCCATTCCATTTCATGCCCTACTTTCGACAGAATCTCACTCTGTGACACAGGCTTGAGTGCAGTATCACAATCTCATCTCTCATTTCATTTCATCATACCATTCCACTCCATTCATTTTGACTTCACTCCATTCCGCTCCACACTAATCCACGCCATTCCATTCCATTCCTTACCACTCCATTCCATTCCATTCCTTTCTTTCGACAGGATCTCACTCTGTTACCCTGGCCGGAGTGCAGTGGCACCATCTCAACCCCCATTTAATTACACCATTCTATTCCATTCCTTTCCATTCCATTTCATTCCATTCCATTCCATTCCACTCCACTTCACTCCATTCTGTTCCCTTTCATTCCACTCGACTCCACTCCAATCCTCTCCATTCCACTTCAACACATTCCTCTCCTCTCCACTCCACTCCACTCCATTCCATTCCATTCCTCTCCCATGCATTCCATTGCTTTCTTTTGACAGGATCTCCCTTTCTCACCCTGGCTGCAGTACGGTGGCACAATCTCACCTCACATTTCATTTTTCCTTTCTATTCCATTCCATTCCGTGGCATTCCATTCCATTGCATTCCATTCCTTTGCATTCCATTCCATTCCATCTAACTCTATTCCATTGCACTTCACTCCATTCAACTCCACTCCACTCCACTCCATTCCAATAAATTCCATTCCATTCCTTTCCACTCCAGTCCACACCACTACAGTCCACTCGAATCCATTCCACTCTACTACTCTCCACTACATTCAAATCCCCTCCTTCCCATTCTATTCCACTCAATTCCCCTCCACTCCACTCTACTCCACTCCTGTCCACTCCACTGCACTCTACTCCACTCGTGTCCACTCCTCTCCCCTCCACTCCATTCCATTCCACTCCATTCCATTGTACTCCTTTCTTTGAATGGTTTCTCCCTCTCTCTCAGCCAGATTGCAGTGCAGTGGAAGAATCTGAGATCGCGTTTCATTTCACGTTTCCATTGTATTCCAATCCATTCCATTCCATTCTATTCCATTCCATTCCATCCCATTCTATTCCATTCCACTCCATTCTATTTCACTCCAGTCCACTCCACTCCACTCCGTTGCACTTCTTTCATTTCCATTCCATTCCATTCCATTCCATTCCATTCCATTCCATTCCATTCCATTCCATTCTTTTCTTTTGACAAGATCTCAATCTGTCACACAGTCTGAAGTGCAGTGGCACAATTTCAGCTCCCACTTCCTTTCACCATTCTATTCCATTCCATTGCTCTCCACTCAATTCCATTCCATTAGACTCCACTCCACTTCACTCCAATTGGCTCCATTCCATTCCACCCATTCCATTCCATTCCATTCCATTCCATTCCATTCCATTCACTCCTAACCATTCCATCCCTTTCTTTCAACAGGATCTCTCTGTGGCTTCCATCCTGGAGTGCAGTGGCACAATCTCAGCTGACATTTCATTTCTCCATTCCATTCCACTCCATTTCATTCCATTCCACTCCACTCTACTCTGTTGAATTCCATTCCATTCCATTCAACTCAATTCCACCCCACTCTACTCCACTCTTCTCCCCTCCATCCCATTCCATTCCACTCAACTCTAATGCACTCCACTCCATTGCATTCCCATCCATCCCATTCCATGCCATTCCACTCGAATCCACTGCACTCCACTCCACTCCATTCCTTTCCATTTCATTCCATTCCATTAATTTCTGTCGAGAAAATCTCACTCTATCACACTGGCTGGAGAGCCGTGGCACAATCTCAGCTCACATTTCATTTCACCATTCCATTGCATTCCACTCCACTCCACTCCACTCCACTCCACTCCACTCCACACCATTCCATCCCATTGCATTCGACTCTATTCCACTCCACTTTTCTGCAGTCCACTCCACTCCATTCCATTCCACTCCATACCATTCCATTCCCCTCCATTACACCCCACTCCAGTCAACTATTCTCCACTTCTTTCCATTCGATTTCATTAAACACTATTGCACTACATTCCTTTTCTTCGTCAGGATCTCACTCTGTCCCTGGAATTAACTGGCACAATCTCAGCTCACATTTCATTTTAGCATTTCATTGCATTTCCTTCCTTTCCATTCTATTACATTCCATTTAATTGTATTCCACTCCACTCCACTGCATGACATACCATTCCATTCCTGTCCAGTCCATTCCACTGCATTCCACTCCACTCCACTCCACTACATTCCATTCCATGCCATCCTAATTCACTCCATTCCGCTCCTCTCCACTCTACTCCACTCCACTCCACTCCAATGCATTCTTGTCCACTACATTCCTTTCCATTCCCTTCCTTTCCATTTCATCCCACTCAATTACATTCCATTTCTTTCTTCCAACAGCATCTCACTCTGTCACCCAGGCTGGATTGCAATGGCACAACCTCAGCTCACATTTCATTTTAACATTAAATTCAATTCCATTCTTTTCTATTCAATTTCATTCCACTCCACTGCACTCCACTCCACTCCAATAGACTCCATTCCATTCCATTCCATTCCACTCCACTCCATTCCACTCCACTCCACTCCATTGTACCCCATTCCATTCCATTCTACTCCACTCCATTCAATTCCTTTATTTCGACTGGATCTCACTCTGTCACCCAGACTGCAGTACAGTGGCACAATCTTAGCGCACATTTCATTTCACTATTCCATTACATTCCATGCCATTCCACTCCATTCTAATCCACTCCATTCCATTCCACTCCATTCCATTCCAATACACTCCACTCCATTCCATTACTTTACATTCCACTCCATTCCATTCCATTCCAGTCCATTCCACTGTATTCCGATCCACTCCACTCAACTCCATTCCAATCCACTCCACTTCACAATGTTTCATTCCACTCCATTCCATTCCATTCCATTCCATTCCATTCCATTCCATTCCATTCTACTCCATTCCTCTCCACTCCACTCCACTCCACTGTATTCCATTCCATTCCATTCCACTGCACTCCAATCCACTCCTATCAAATCCACTCCTCTCCACTCCACTCGGGGCCATTCTTTTCCATTCCATACCATTCCATTCAATTCTGTTCCATTCCACTCCATTGCATTCAACTCCACTCCATTCCACTCCACTCTATTTCACTCCATTCCACTCCATTCCACTACACACCGCTCAACTCCACCACACTCCTCTCCAATGCATTCCACTCCATTCCATTCCATTCCACTTCATCCCACTCCATTCCACTCCACTCCACTCCACTCCTTTCCATTCCACTACAATTCATTCCTTTCCATTCCATTCCATTCCATTCCACTCCTCTCCATTCCACTGCATTCCTCTCCATTGAATTCCACTCCACTCCACTCAATTTCATTCCAATCCATTACTTTCCATTACACTCCACTCCCTTTCAATCCATTCCACTACACTCCACTCACTGCATTCCACTCCATTCCACTCCATTACACTGCATTCCATTACATTTCATTGCATTTAACTGCACTCCAATCCGCTCCACTCAACTCGAGTCCACTCCACTCCACTCTGTTTCATTCTGTTCCATTCCGTTTTGTTCCATTGTATTCCTGTCCTTTACATTCCAGTCCACTCTATTCCATTCCCCTTCATTTCACTCCATCCCACGCCATTCAACTCCACTCCATTCCAGTCCACTCTATAACATTCCACTCCATTTCATTCCATTCCACTCCATTCTATTACCTTCCATTTCTCTGATTTCAATCCACTCCATTCCTTTCCACTCCACTCCACTCTATTCCATTCTACATCCCTCAATTCCATTCCTCTCCATTCCAATCAATGAAACTCCACTCCACTCCACCTTCCAATCCACTCCAATCCATTCCATTCCATTCCATTCCATGCCATTCAACTCCATTCCACTCCACTCAACTCCAATCCACTCCTCTCCACTCCATTACACACCATTCCACACTATTCCATTCCACTCCATTCCACTCCACTCCACTCCATTCCACTCCATTCCATTCCATTCCATTTCATTCCATTCAATTCCATTCTTTTCCATTCCCCTGCACTACAATCCACTCCACTGAACTCCACTCCACTCCACACCACTCCGCTATGTTCCAATCCGTTTCATTTTGTTCCAGGCCATTCTGTTCCCCTCCATTCCATTGCATTCAAATCCTTTCCATTCCATTCCATTGCATTCAAATCCTTTCCATTCCATTCCATTCCATTCCATTGAATTCCTCTCCATTCCACTGCATTCCATTCCTTCCATTCCATTCCACTTCACTCCAGTCCATTCCAATGAATTCCATTCCACTCCATTCCATTCTATTCCTTTCCACTGCATTCCTCTCCACTCCACTCCATTCCACTGCACTCCAATCCACTTCACTGCAGTCTATTTCATTTCAATTCTTTCAGGTCTATTCCACTCTACTCCATTCCATTCCATTCCCTGCCACTACACTCCAATCCACTCCACTCAATTCATCTCCACTCCACTCAACTCCGTTCGGTCCCATTCCATTGCATTCCTTTCCATTCTATTCCATTCCATTCCATTCCATTCCATTCCATTCTGTTCCATTCCGTTCCATTCCTTTCTGTTCCATTCCACTCCACTCCACTCCATTCCACACCATTCAACTGCACTCCACTCTGTTCCATTCCATTCCATTCGCTTCCATTCCACTGCACTATGATCCACTCCCGTCAACTCCTCTCCACTCCACTCTGTTCCATTCCACTCTGTTCCTTTCCATTCCACTCCATTCTATTCTACTCCACTCCATTCCACTCAACTCAATTTCACTCCATTAAGCGCCATTTCACTCCACTCCACTCCATTCCACTCCACTCCATTCCATTCCACTCCACTCCATTCCACTCTACTTCATTACATTCACTCCACTGCATTCCACTCCACTCCATTCCACTCCACTCCACTCCATTCCACTCCATTTCACTAATCTCCTTTTAACTCCATTCCACCACATTACACTCCAATCCACTGCACTCCACTCCATTTCATTACTCTCTATTCCATTCCATTCCATTCCATTCCATTCCATTCCACTGCATTCCACCGCATTCCACTCCACTACTTTCCAGTCCACTATATTCCACTCCACTCCACTCCTTTCCACTCCATTTCATTCCACTCCATTCCATTCCAATCCATTCCACATCATTACATTAAATTCCTTTCCACTCCATTCCACTCCACTTCACTCCATTCCACTCCATTACATTCCAGTCTACTCCATTCCTTTACATTCTACTCCATTCCATTCCATTTCTTTATTTCGACTGGATGTCACTCTTTCACATAGACTGAAGTGCTGTGGCACAATTTTAGCTCACATTTCATTTCACCATTCCATTCCATTACATTCTATTCCATTCCATTCCACACCACTCCACTTCATTCCACTCCACTGCACTCCACTCCACTACATTCCATTCCAATCCACTCAATTCCTTTCCATTCAATTCCATTCCATTCCATTCCAATCATTTTCACTAAATCCCACTCTGATCCATTTCACTCCACTCCATTACACTCTATTCAATTCCACTGCACTCCATTTCATTCCATTCTACTACATTCCTTTCCGTTCCTTTTTTTGAAATGGATCTCACACTGCCACCCAGCTAACCCAGTGGCACAATGTTAGCTCACATTTCATTTCACCATTCCCTTCCATTCCATTTCATTGCATTCTATTCCATTCCATTCAGTTCCATTCCTTTCCATTCCATTCCGTTCTGTTACATTCCATTCCATTCCACTCCACTCCACTCCACTCCACACTCTTCCACACCACTCAACTCCACTCCACTCCGTTCCATTCCATTCCTTTCCATTCCATCCCATTCCATTCCCTTCCATTCCACTGCACTATGATCCACTCCCCTCAATTCCTAACCACTCCACTTTGTTCCATTCCGTTCTGTTCTGTTCCATTCCACTCCATTCCATTCTACTCCACTCCATTCCACTCAACTCAATTTCACTCCATTAAGCCTCATTCCACTCCACTCCTCTGCACTCCATTCCACTCCACTCCATTCCATTCCACTCCATTCAATTCCAATCCTTTCCTTTCGACTCCATTCCATTCCACTCCTTTCCACTCCATTCTACTCCATTACATTCACTCCACTGCATTCGACTCCACTCCATTCCACTCCACTCCACTCCACTCCATTCCACTCCACTGCATTCGACTCCACTGCATTCCACTCCACTCCACTCCACTCCATTCCACTCCACTCAATTTCACTAAGCTCCATTTCACTCCATTCCACTGCATTATACTCTAATCCACTGCACTCCACTCCATTCCTTTCCACTCCATTCCATTCCACTGCATTACACTGCATTCCACTCCACTCATTTCCAGTCCACTATATTCCACTCCACTCCACTCCTTTCCACCCCATTTTATTCCAATCAATTCCATTCCAATCCATTCCACTTCCTTACATTAAATTCCATTACATTCCATTTCTTTCCACTCCATTCCACTCCACTCCACTCCATTCCACTCCATTACATTCCAGTCTACTCCATTCCTTTACATTCTTCTCCATTCCATTCCATTTCTTTATTTCGACTGGATGTCACACTTTCACACAGACTGAAGTGCTGTGGCAAAATTTTAGCTCACATTTCATTTCATGATTCCATTACATTACATTCTATTCCATTCCGTTCCATTCCATTCCATTCCACACCACTCCACTCCGTTCCACTCCACTGCACTCCAGTCCACTCCACTACATTCCACTCCAATTCACTCAATTCCATTCCATTCCATTCCATTCCATTCCATTCCATTGCACTCTGATCCACTCCATTTAATTCCACTCCACTCCATTCCATTCCATTCCATTCCATTCCAATGCATTCCCTTCCACTCCATTCCATTCAATTCCATTCAACTCCTTTTCACTAAATTCCACTCCACTCCATTCCACTCCACTCCGTTCCACTCTATTCAATTCCACTCCACTCCACTCCATTCCATTCCATTCTACTAGATTCCATTCAGTTCCTTTTTTGAAATGGATCTCACAGTGTCACCCAGTCTGATGTGCAGTGGCACAATGTTAGCTCACATTTCATTTCACCATTCCCTTCCGTTCCATTTCATTGCATTGCATTCCATTCCATTACATTCCATTCCATTCCATTCCATTCCACTCAACTCCATTCCACTCCATTCCACTGCACTGTACTCCACTCCACTACATTCCATTCCATTCCACTCCATTCCATTACCTGCACTCCATTCTATTCCACTCCATTCCACTCTACTCCACTCAACTCCTCTAAACTCCCCAGTGAACTCCAATCCACTGAACTCCACTCCACTCCACTCTAGTCCATTCCTTTCCATTCTACTCCATTCCATTCCACTGCACTCTGATCCACTCCTCTCGACCCCATTACACTACACTCCTCTCCGTTCTATTACTTTCCATTCCTTTTGATTCCTTTCTATTCCATTAAAATCCATTCCTTTCCACTCCACTCCTCTCCACTTCACTCCAGTTCACTCCATTGCACTTCACTCCACTCCACTGCCCTCCACTCCATTCCATTCCACTCCATTTCATTGCATTCCTTTTCCATTCAATTCCATTCCATTCCACTCCATTCCACTCCTTTATGCTCCACTCCATCCCAGGACACTGCACTCCACTCCTCTCCTCCCCACTCCATTCCACTCCATTCCACTGCATTCCAATCCATTCCAATTCACTCCATTCCATTCCATTCCATTCCATTCCATTCCATTCCATTCCATTCCACTCTATTCCACTCTACCCCTTTCCACTCCACTCCACTCCATTCCTCTTCTTTCCATTCCACTCCACACCATTCCATTCCATATTACTCCATTCCATTGCATTCCATTCCGTTATTTGTACCGAATCTTGCTCTGTCATCCACACTGCAATGCAGTGGCACAATCTTATCTCACATTTCTTTTTACGATTCCATTCTATTCTATTCCATTCCATTCCTTTGCTTTGCTTTCCGTTTCATGTGACTGCAGTCTGATCCACTCCAATGAAATCCACTCCACTCCAGTCCACTCCATATTGTTGCGATCTGTTCCATTCTATTCTGTTCCTTTACATTCCATTCCGTTCCATTCCATTCCACTCTATTCCATTCCACTCAATTCCATTACACTGCATTCAACTCCACTTCACTCCAACCCACTTCATTCCACTCCACTCCACTCCAATCCAGTCCTCTCCATTGCAGTCCATTCTATTCCATTCCACTCCACTCCACTCCACTACAATCCATTCGACTCCATTAAATTCCACTGCACTCTGGTCCACTCCACTCAAATGCACTCCATCCCACTCTGTTCCTTTCCATTCCATTCCGTTCCATTCCCTTCCATTCTGTTCCATTCCTTTCCACTCCATTCCATTGCACTGCACTCCATTCTATTCCACTCCATTCTACTCTACTCCACTCAACTCCTCTAAACTCCAGTCGACTCCAGTCAAATTAAGTCGACTCCACTCCAGTCCATTCCTTTCCATTCCACTCCATTCCATTCCACTGCACTCTGATCCACTCCACTCAACCCCACTGCACTACACTCCATTCCGTTCAATTAATTGTCGTTCCTTTCAATTCCTTTCCGTTCCATAAAAATCCATTCCTTTCCACTCCACTCCTCTCCACTTCACTCCAGTTCACTCCATTGCACTCCACTCCACTCCACTGCCCTCCACTCCATTCCATTCCACTCCATTTCATTACATTCCTTTTCCATTCAATTCTATTCCAATCCACTCCATTAAACTCCCTTATGCTCCACTCCATTCCAGGACACTGCACTCCACTCCTCTCCTCTCCACTCCACTCCACTCCATTCCCCTCCATTCCACTCCATTCCAGTCCACTTCATTGCACTCCCTCCATTACACTCCACTGCATTCCATTTTATTCCTCTATACTCCATCCATTCAATTCTACTACATATCATTCCATTCCTTTATTTCGACTGGATCTCACTTTATCACTTCGACTGGAATGCAGAGGCACATTCTTAGCTGACATTTCATTTCACTAATTCATTCCATTCCATTCCATTCCTTTGCATTCCATTCCATCCCAATTCATTCCATTCCATTCCCTTCCATCAATTCCGTTCTATTCCATTCCATTCCACTGCACTCTGATAAACTCCACTCAACTCCATTCCACTCCACTACACTCCACTTTGTTCTGTTCAGATCCATTCCATTCCATTTCATTCCATTCCAGGCCATTCCTCTCCATTCAACTCCACTCCATTGCATTCCATTCCACTCCACTCCACTCCATTCCCCTCCACTCCATTCCACTCCATTCCATTCCAATTCACTCCTCATTTTATTCCAATGCGCTCGATTCCTTTCCACTCCAGTCCACTCCACTCCATTCCATTCCATTCCGTTCCATTGCATTACATTCCATACTGCTGAACTCCAATCCACTCCATTCAAATCCACTCCACTCCCGTCCTCTCCACTCCATTGTATTCCGTTTCGTTTCATTCCATTCTTTTCCATTTCACTCCACTACATTCCACTCTACTCCACTTCATTGCACTCAATTCCATTCCATTCCACTCTATTTCATTAAATTCCATTCAAATCGATTCCACTCCATTCCATTGAATTCCGTTCCTCTCCATTCCACTTCATTCCATTCCACTTGGTTCCATTCCACTCCATTCCACCCTACACCACTCCATTCCACCCCAGTCCATTCCACTCAAGTGCACTAAACTCCCCTCCACTCCACTCCATTCCATTCAATTCTATTCCATTCTATTCCACTGCACTATGATCCACTCCACTCTACTCCTCTCCACACTACTCTACACCTTTCCATTCCTTTCCGTTCCGTTCCAATCCTTTCCATTCCATTCCACTCCTTTCTATTACACTCCACTCCACTCCACTTCATTCCCTTTCACTCCATTCCACTTCAATCCATTCCAATACACTTCACTACCATCCACTCCACTCCACTCCATTCTATTACACTCCATACATTTCCATTCCACTCAATTCCATTCCATTCCATTCCACTCCACTCCATTCCACTCCACTGAATTCCACTGTATTCCACTCCACTCCCCTCTACTCAATTCCATTCAATTAAACTCCATTCCATTGCATTCCATTACACTTCATTCAACTTTATTCCACACCAGTCCATGCCACTACACTCCTTTCCAATCCTCTCCATTCCGTTGCACTCCATTCCATTCCAATCCACTCCATTCCATTCCATTCAACTCCATTCCATTCCATTCCATTCCATTCCATTCCATTCCATTCCATTCCATTCCATTATTTTGACTGGATCTCACTCTGTCACCCAGAATAGAGTACAGTGGCACAATCTTAGCTCACGTTTCTTTTCACCGTTCGATTCCATTTTTTTTTATTTTTTGCATTCCAATCCATTCCATTCCATACCATTGCATTCAATTCCACTCCTTTCCACTCCATTCCATTCCAATGCTCTCGGATCCCCTCAACTCAAACCCGCACCACTGCACTCCACTCCACAAAGTTTGATGCATTCAATTCCATTCTGTTCCATTCCCTTCCATTGCATTCCACTCCATTCTATTGCAATCCAATCCATTCCATTCCACTCTATTCCACTCCACTCCACTACATTGCACTCAACTCCACTCCACTCCAGTCCACTCCATTGCATTCCTTTCCTTTCCATTCCTCTCCACTCTACTCCAATCCACTCCACCACATTCCATTCAATTCCATTCCACTGCACTCCGATCATCTCCTCTCAACTCTACTCCTCTCCATTCCATTCCATTCCATTCTGTTCTCTTCCATTCTATTCCACTCAATTCCATTCCACCCCTCTCCATTCCACTGCACTCCATTTCTGTCCATTCCTCTCCATTCCTCTCCACTTCACTCCTCTCCGCTTGTCTCAATTCCATTCCAATCCCTTCCATTCCATTCCGTTACATTCCATTCCATTCTTTCCACACCATTCCACTCCATTCCACTCCACTCCATTCCACTCCATTGCACTCCACTCCATTCCACTCATCTCCATTCCACTCCAATCCACTCCATTCCACTCCATTCCATTCCAATCCATTCCATTCCATTCCATTCCACTCCATTCTACTCCATTCCACTCCACTCCATTCCACTCGTTTCCACTCCATTTTACTCCATTCCGTTCCACTCCACTCCATTCCATTCCATTCCAGTCCTTTCCATTTCATTCCGTTATTTTGATTGGATACCTTTCTGTCACCCAGACTGGAGTGCAGTGGCACAGTCGTAGCTCACATTTCTTATCACCATTCGATTCCATTCCTATGCATTCAAATCCATTCTATTCCATTCCATTCCCTTCCATTCCATTAAATTATTTTCCATTGCTTTCCATTCCATTCCACGCCACTCCATTGCATTCCACTCCACTCCACTCCATTTCATTCCATTCCATTCCACTCCATTCTACTCCACTCCATTCCATTCCTTTCCTTTCATTTGCATTGCATTCCACTGCACTCTGATGCTCTCCACTAAACTCCAGTCCACTCCCCTGCACTCCACTTTGTTCCATTCTATGCCATTCTGTTCCGTTTCATTCAGTTGCATTCCATTCCAGTCCACTCAATTCCACTCCACTCCATTTCACTCCATTCCATTCCATTCCACTGCATTCCATGCCTTTCCATTCTGCTCCATTCTACATCCATTCCATTCCATTCCATTCTACTGCATTCTATTCCATTCCTTTATTTTGATGGGATCTCACTCTGACAACGAGAAAGGAATGCAGTGGTCCAATCTTAGCTCACATTTCATTAACCATTCCACTCCACTCCATTCCATTCCATTCTACTCCATTCCATTTCATTCCTTTATTTGGACTGAATCTCACTCTCCCACACAGACTGGAGTGTTGTGGCCCAATCTTAGCTCACTTTTCATTAACCATACCATTTCTTTCCATTCCATTCCATTCCATTCCATTCCATTCCATTCCATTCCATTCCATTCCATTTCATTCCATTCCACTGCACTCCGATCCACTCTTCGGAACTCCACTCTACTCCACTCCACTCTAGATATTTCCATTGCATTCCATTCCGTTCCGTTGCAGTCCACTCCACTCTACTTCATTACATTCCACTTCATTACACTCCATTCCTCTCCACTTCACTCAATTCCCCTCCTTTCCACTCCATTCCATTCCATTCCATTCCATTCCATTCCAATGCACTCCATTCCATTCCATTCTACTCCGTTCCATTCCATTCCTTTACTTCGACGGGATATAAAGTGGCCAAATCGTAACTAACATTTCATTAATCATTCCAATCCATTCCTTTGCCTTCCATTCCATTGCACTCCATTCCATTCCATTGCACTCCATTCCATTCCATTCCATTCCATTCCATTCCATTCCATTCCATTCCATTGCATTCTCTTCCATTCCTCTGCACTCCACTCAACTCCATTCAACTCCAATTCTCTCCTCTCCACTTTGTTCTTTTCCATTCCATTCTATTCCGGTCCCTTCCATTCCTTTATTTCTACTGGATCTCACACTGTCACGCAGAATGGAGTGCTGTGGCACAATCTAGCTCACATTTCATTTCACCATTCCATTCCATTCCATTCCATTGCGTTCCACTCCGTTCCATTCCAGTCTATTCCTCTCCATTACATTCCACTCCACTCCACTCCACTCCAGTCTATTCCATTCCATTCCATTCCATTACACTGCAGTCTGTTGAAGTCCACTCAAATCCTCTCCGCGGCAAGCCACTCCACTCCGTTCCATTCCATTCCCTTCCATTCCACTCCTTCCATTCTGCTGAACTCTATTCCACTCCATTCCTTTATTTAGAATGGAACTCACTTTGTCACTCAGAATGGATTGTAGTGGTCTTATCTTAGCTCACATTTCATTCACCATTCCATACAATTCCATTCCATTGCATAACATACCATTGTATTCCATTCCATTTCACTGCATTATGAAACAATCCACTTCACTCCACTCCACACCATTCCAGTCTGTACCATTCCATTCCATTCTGCTCCATTTCATTCTGTTCTTTTCCATTCCATTCCATTCCACTTCACTCCATTCCATTCCATTCCATTCCACTCCATTGCAGTCCACTCCATTCCACTCCATTCCATTCAATTTAATTCAACTGCACTGCGATCCACTCAACTCAATTTCACTCCATTCGACTCCACTCCACCCAAATCCACTCCATTCCCCTTCACTTCACTAAAATCTACTTCATTCCACTCCACTCCACTCCATTCCATTCTGTTCCACTACACTCCACTCCGCTCCACTCCACTCCATTTCATTCCACCCCACTCCATTCCATTCCACTCCATTCCATTCCTCTCCACTCCACTTCACTCCACTCCACTCAATTCAATTCCATTCCACTCCTCTCCATTCCATTTCATTCCACTCCATTCCATTCCACTCCATTCCACTCCTCTCCACTCAATTCAGTTTCATTCCACTCCACTCCATTCCATTTCATTCCACTCCACTCCATCCCATTCCACTCCATTCCACTCCTCTCCACTCAATTCAGTTTCATTCCACTCCACTCCTTTCCATTTCATTCCACTCCACTCCATTCCACTCCACTCCACTGCACTCCTCTCCACTCAATTCAGTTTCATTCCACTCCACTCAATTCCATTCCACTCCATTCCACTCCTCTCCACTGCACTCCACTCCACTCCACTCAATTCAATTTCATTCCACTCCAGTCCACTCCATTCCATTCCACTGCACTCCGTTCCACTGCACTCAACTCAAGTCCACTGTAATCCACTCCACTCTGTTCTGCTCCATTCTCTGTCATTCCTTTCCGTTGCATTCCATTCCACTCCACTCCACTTTACCCCACTCAACTCTCTTTCAATCCGTTCCATTCCATTCTACTCCATTCCATTCCATTCTGCACGATTCTACACAATTCCATTCTACTCTATTTCACTCCATTCCACTCCCATCTATTCCATTCCACTCCATTCCACTCCACTCCACTCAATTGCATTCCATTCCTTTCCATTCTTTTCCACTGCACTCTGATTTTCTCCACTCAGTTTCACTCCACTCCACTCCACTCCATTCTGCTCCATTCCATTCCATTCTGTTCCATTCCCTTCCATTCCATTACAGTGCATTCCATTCCACTTCACTCCATTCCATTCCAATCAATTACACTCCACTCCACTACACTACACTGCAATACATGCCATTCTATTCCATTCCATTCCACTACGCTCTGATCCACTCCACTCAACTCCACTGAACTCCACTTCACTCCATTCCATTCCATTCCTTTCAATGCCAATCTGTTCTTATATCTTCCATTCCACTGCTTTCCATTCCTTTCCACCTCATTCCACTCCACTCAACAGGATTCCACTCCTCTTCCCTCCACTGCATTCCATTCCAATCCTCTCCATTCCAGTCCACTGCTTTCCATTCCAATCCATTCACTCCATTCCAATCTAGTCGATTCTGCTTCACTCCATTCCACCCCAATGCACTCGATTCCAACTCAATTCCATTCCATTCTAATCCATTCCATTCCATTCCACTCCATTCCACTCTATTCCACTCCACTCCACTCCATTATCCTCCACCCCTTTCCAGTCCACTCCATTGCATTACAATCCATTCCTTTCCACTCCACTCCATTCCATTCCATTCTACTGAATTCCGTTCAATTGCTTTATTTCTAATCTATCTCACTCTGTCAAAAATCCTGGAGTACAGTGGCACAATCTTAGCTCAGATTTCATTTCACCATTCCATTCCATGCCATTCCATTCAATTCCATTGCAGTCCATTCCATTCCATTCCATTCATTTCCATTCCATTGCATTCCACAGAACTCCACTCCACTCCACCCCACAACACTCCATTAAACTCCATTCCACACACTCCATTCCATTTCATTCCATTCCATTCCATTCTATTCCACTGCACTTTGATCCACTTCACTCAACTCCACTCCACTCCAATCCATTCCTTTCCATACCATTCCTCTCGATTCCACTACATTCCATTCCATTCTACACCAATCAACTCCACTGCATTACTCTCCACTCCATTCCTCTCCACTCTACTCCTTTTCATGCGATTCCATTCCATTCCACTCCATTCCATGACATTCCATTCCACTCCACTAGGTTCCACTCGACTCCATGCAACTCAACTACACTCCATTCCACTGTATTCAATTCCACTACACTCCATTCCATTCCATTCTACTCCATTCCATTCCATTCCTTTATTTCGACTGAATCTCACTCTTTCACGCAAACCGGAATGCTGTGGCCCAATGTTAGCTCACATTTCATTGATGATTATAAAATATTTCATTCCATTCCATTCCATTTCATTCCATTCCATTCCATTCCATTCATTGCATTCCATTCCACTGCACTCTGATCCACTCTACTTGACTCCACTCCACTCTATTCCTTTCCATTCCAATCCGTTCCATTCCGTTCCATTCCACTCCACCGAACTCTGTTCCATTCCACTTAATTCCACTCCACTCCTCTCCACTTCACTTCATTCCCATCAATTCCACTCCATTCCATTCCACTCTATTCCATTCCATTCCATTCCATTCCATTCCATTCCATTCCTTTCCATTCCATTCCATTCTTTTCCACTCCACTCCATTCCACTGCACTCCTCTCCACTCCACTACCCTCCATTTCATTCCATTCCACTCCACTCCACTCCACTCCATTCCATTCCTTTCCATTCCATTCCACTGAACTCCCATCCACTCCACTCAACTCCACGCCCCTCCACGCCACTCCAATTATTTCCTTTCCATTCCCTTCCACTCCACTCTATTACATTCCATTCTACTCCTTTCCATTCTATTCCTTTATTACGACAGGGTATCACTCTGTCACTCAGAATGAAGTGTAGTGGCCCTATCTCACCTCACATTTCATTCACAATTCAATTCCATTCCATACCATTCTATTCCATTCCATGCCATTCCCTTCCATTCCATTCCATGCCATTCCGTTCCATTCCATTCCATTCCATTCCACTCCGCTCCTTTCCATTCCATTCTTTGCCATTTCACTCCACTCCATTCCCCTGCATTCCACTCAATTCCATTCTCTTCGACTCCACTCCACTAAATTCCATTCCATTCCATTCCATTTCCTTACATTTCATTCCATTAAACTGCACTCAGATCCACCCCACTCCACTCCACTCCGTTCCTTTCTGTTGCACAGTATTCCTTTCCATTCTATTCCATTCCATTCCACTCCATTTCCTTCCACTCCACTCCAATCCACTCCATTCCATTCCATTCCATTCCATTCCATTCCATTCCATTCCACTGCATTCTGATCCACTCCACTGAACTCCACTTAACTCTACTCCACTCCACTCCATTTCATTCTGTTCCATTCCAATCCATTCCCTTCCATTCAATTTCATTCCATTCCACTCCACTCCATTCCACTCCAATGCATACTAATCCATTCTCTTTTATTCCACTCCATTCCATTTCATTCCATTCCTCTGCATTCCACTCCATTCCTCTCCAGTCCATTCCACTCCACTCCATTCCACCTAACTGCACTCCATTCCAATCTTTTCCATTCCACTCCACTCCATTCCATTCGATTTTACTCCATTCCATTCCATTCTTTATTTCGGCTGGAACTCACTCTCTCACCCAGACTGGAGTCTAGTCCCACATTGTTTTCTCACATTTCATTTCACCTTTCCATTGCATTGCATTGCATTCCATTCCATTCCATTCCATTCCATTCATAGCATTCCATTCCATTCAACTCAACTCCACTCCAAATTACTCCACTCCACTCCACTTCACTCCACTCCACTCCGTTCTGGTGTGTTCCATTCCATTACGTTCCATTCCATTCCATTCCATTCCTTTCGATTGCATTCCATTCCACTCCATTCCATTCTATTCCATTCCATGCCATTCCATTCCACGGCTCTCCGATCCACTCCACTCAACTCCATTCCTCTCCATTCCACTCCATGCTGTTCTATTCCATTCCATTCCATTGCTTTGCATTGCTTTCCATTCCATTCCATTCCATTCCACTTTATCACATTCCACTGCATTCCATTACACTCCACTTCACTGCATTCCCCTCCATTCTATTCCATTCCATTCCATTCCATTCCATTCCTTTCCATTCCATTCCATTCCATTCCATTTCATTCCATTCCATTCCATTCCATTTCATACCAATGCACTCCGTTCCATTCCATTCCACTCCATTCCATTCCATTCCATTCCACTCCATTCCATTCCATTTCTTCATTTTGACAGGACCTCACTCTGACACCCAGACTGGAGTGCAGTGGCCCAATCTTAGCTCACATTTCATTAACCATTCCATTCCATTCCATTCCATTCCATTCCATTCCATTGCATTACATTCCATTCCATTGCATTACATTCCATTGCATTCTCTTCCATTCCACTGCACTCCGATCCACTCCATTCAACTCCACTGCTCTCCTCTCCACTTCATTCCAGTTCGTTCCATTCTATTCTTGTCCCTTCCATTCCTTTATTTCAACTGGTTATCACACTGTCACCCAGACTGTAGTGCTCTGGCACAATCTTAGCTCACATATCATTTCACCATTGCATTCCATTCCATTCCATTCCATTCCATTCCATTCCATTCCATTCCACCTCATTCCATGCCACTCCACTGCATTCCACTCCACTCCACTCCTCTCTGTTCTATTCCAACCCAATCCTCTCCATTCCATTCCATTCCACTGCACGCCAATTCAGTCCATTCCATTCCCATCCAATCCAATCCAAACCTTTCCATTCCACTCCACTCCACTCCATTCCATTTCATTCCATTCCACTGCACTCTGTTCCACTCCACTCAACTCGACTGCACTCCACGCCACTCCACTACGTTCCTTTCCATTCCTTTCCACTCTACTCCATTTTCTTTCATTCTACTCCATTCCTTTCCATTCCATTAGTTCAACTGGATCTCACTATGTCACTCAGAGTGGAGTGCAGTGGCCCTATCTTAGCTCACATTTCATTCACCGTTCTGTTCTGTTCCATTCCATTCCATTCTATTCCATACCATTCCATTGAATTCCATTCAATTTCACTGCATTCCGATACACTCCACTCAATTCCACTCCACTCCATTCCACTCCTTTCCATTCCATTCCACTCTATTGCATTCCATTCTTTTCCATTCCTTTCCATTCCACTAAATTCCACTCCAATCCACTCCACTCAACTGCACTACACTCCATTCCATTCCATTCCTTTCCTTTCAACTGCACTCTGATCCACTCCACTCAACTTCACTCCACTCCACTCCCCCCAAATCCACTCCATTCCCCTCCACTCCACTAAAATCCAATTCATTCCACTCCACTCCATTCCATTGTATTCCATTCTTTTCCATTCCCCTCCACTCCACTTCATTCCTCTCCACTCCACTCAATTCCTTACAAATCCACTCCAGTCCACTCCATTAAATTCCATCCATTCCACTGCACTCCGATCCACTCCACTCAACTTCTCTCAACTCCACTTCACTGCCCTCTTTTCCATTCCATTCCATTCCATTCCTATCCATTCCATTCCATTCCACTCCAATCCACTCCACTCCACTATATTCCATTCATTTCCATTCCATTTCATTCCATTCCCTTCCATTCCTCTGCACTCTATCCACTCCACTCCACTCCACTATACTCCACGCCGCTCCAATACGTTCTGTATCATTCCTTTCCATTCCATTCCGTTGCAATCCACTCCACTCTACTCCACTCCACTGAACTGCATTGCAATCCATTCCATTCCATTTCAAGCCAATAAATTCCATTCCATTCGGCACCATTCCACTCCATTCCATCCCACTCCACTCCACTCCATTCCACTCAACTCCATTCCATTCTGAGTCATTACACTCCACTCCACTCCACTCCATTCCACTCCACTCCACTCCATTGCATTCCATTCCTTTCCATTCGATTCCACTGCACTCTGATCCACTACACTCAGCTCCAATCCACTCTACTCCACTCCACTCTGTTCCGTTCCATTCCGTTCTATTCTGTTCCATTCCCTTCTATTCCATTCCATTGCCTTGAATTCCACTCCACTACATTCCATTCCGATTCATTCCAATCCACTCCACTCCAGTACACTCCACTATATGCCATTCCATTCCATTTATCTGCACTCTGATCCATTCCACTCAACTCCACTCCACTCCGTTTCATTCCGTTCCTTTCCATTCCATTCTGTTACATTCCATTCCATTCCACTGCATTCCATTCCATTCCACCCCATTCCACTCCACTCCACACGACTCCACTGCACTCCACTCCATTCCAATCCACTGCATTCCATTACACTCTATTCAATTCAACTCCATTCCAATCCTTTCCACTCCTTTCCACTCCTGTCCATTCCTCTCCTCTCCGTTACACTCCAATCCCCTCGATTCCAACTCATTTCCATTCCATTCCACTCAATTCCATTCCATTCCTTTCCGTTACACTCCATTCCACTCCACTCCACTCCACTCCGCTAAACTCCATTCCACTCCACTCCACTTCTTTCATTCCATTCCATTTTATTCCATTCCACTGCAATCCCTTCCATTGCATTCTACTCCATTCCATTCAATTGCCTTATTTCGACTGTATCTCACTCTGTCAAAAAGACTGGAGTGCAGTGACACAATCTTAGTGCAGATTTCATTTCGTCATTCCTGTCCATTCCTTTCCATTTCAATTTATTCCATTTCATACAGTTCCATTCCATTGCATTAGAGACAAATCCATTGCACTCCACCCCATCCACTCCACTCCATTCCACACAACTCCATTCCATTCCATTGTAGTGCATTCCGATCCACTCCACTCAACTTCACTCCACTCCACTCCACCCAAATCCACTCCATTCCCCTCTACTCCACTAAATTCCACTTCATTCTACTCCACTCCACTCCATTACAATGCATTCCATTCTATTTAATTCCATTGTATTCCATTCCTTTCCATTCTATTTAATTCCACTTGTGTCCACTCCCCTCCATTTCATTCCACTCCACTCCATTCCATTCAACTCCATTCCACTCCACTCCACTGCACTGCACTCCACTCCACTCAATTCCATTTCATTCCACTCCAATCCAGTCAATTCCACTCCATTTCAGTGCACTCCGATCCACTCCACTCAACTTCTCTACACTCCACTTCACTCCACTCCATTCTGTTCCATTCCATTCCATTAAACTCCATTCCACTCTACTCCACTCCACTTCATTCCTCTCCACTACAATCTTTTCCACTCCAGTCCATTCCATTCCACTTTACTCCACTCTATTCCATCCCATTCCAATATACTCTGGTCTACTCCACTCAACCCCACTACACTCCAGTCTACTCCACTTCACACCGTTCCATTCCGTTTCATTCCATTCCATTCCATTCCTCTCTTTTCCATTCCAGTCCGCCCCATTCCCCTCAACTCCATTTCACTCCATTCCACTAAATTCCACTCCACTTCACTCCACTCCATTCCACTCCACTCCATTTAATTCCACTCAATTCCATTCCATTCCACTCCATTTCATTCCACTTAATTCCATTCCATTCCACTCCATTCCATTCCATTCCATTCCACTCCATCCTATTCCATTCCCCTCCATTCCATTCAATTCCATTCCAATCCACTCGACTTTACTCCATTCCTTTCCTTTCCATTCTACTGCATCCTGATCCACTCCACTCAAATCCACTCCACTCCACTCCATTCCATTCCACTCCATTCCATTTGATTACACTACATTACATTCCATTCCACTCCATTCCACCCCACTCCATTTCTCTCCACTCCATTCCACTCCACTCCACTCCAATCCATTACATGACATTGCATCCCACTCCTTTCCACTCCATTACACTTCATTCAATTCCACTCTACTCCATTCAACTCCACTAAACCCCATTCCACTGCATTCCTTTCCGCTCTACTCCATTTTATTAAATTCTGCTCCATTCCATTCCATTCCCTTCTATTCCGTTACTTCGACTGGATCTCACTCTGTCAGTATGACTAAAGGGCAGTGGCCCAATCTTAGGTGACATTTCATTAACCCTTCCATTCAATTACATTCCTTTCCATCGCATTCAATTCCATTCCACTGCACTCCGATCCACTCCACTCCACTCCACTCCATTCCGTTCCATTCTGTTCCACTCCAATGCGTTCAAACCTTTCCATTCCTTTCTGTTCCATTCCATTAGACTGAACTCCTTTCCATTCCACTCCATTCCACTCCACTCCTCTCCACACAACTCCATTCCATTCCACTCACCTCCACTCCACTCCATTCTATTCCACTCACCTCCAATCCACTCCATTCTATTCCATTCCATTCCATTCCATTCCATTCCATTCCATTCCATTCCACTCTACTCCAATCCACTCCACTCAACTTCAATTCACTGCACGCCGATCCATTCCATAGTGTTCTATTCCATTCGACTCCACTCCATTCCATTCCACACAACTCCATTGCACTCTACTCCATTCCATTCCATTCTACTATCTTCCATTCCATTCCTTTATTTCGACTGGATCTCACTCTGTCACCCTGCCTGGAGTGCAGGGCCACCCACTTTTCTCATATTTAATTGCAGTATTCCATTCCATTCTATTCCATTCCATTCCATTCCATTCCATTCCATTCCATTCCATTCCATTCCATTCCTTTCTATTCCATTCCATTCCACTCAACCCCACCCCATTCCACTCCATTACACTCCACTCCACTTCTTTCATTCCATTCCATTCCACTGCGCTCTGATCCACTCCACTCAACTTCTCTCCACTCCACCACACTCCCTTCCATTCCATTCCACTCCACACCATTCCATTGCATTCTACTCCATGCCATTCAATCCCTTTATTTTGACTGGATCTTACTTTGTCTCCCATATTGGAGTGAATTGGCCAAATCTTAGGTGGGATTTCATTCACCAATCCATTCCTTTCCCTTCTATTCCATTCTATTGCATTCCATTCGATTCCAGTGCACTCTGATCCATTCCACTCAATTCCACTCCACTCCACTGCAGTCCATTCCATTCCTTTCCCTTCCATTCTGTACCAGATCTTTCCTCTCCCTTCTATTCCATTCTATTGCATTCCATTCGATTCCACTGCACTCTGATCCATTCCACTCAATTCCACTCCACTCCACTGCAGTCCATTCCATTCCTTTCCCTTCCATTCTGTACCAGATCTTTCCTCTCCCTTCTATTCCATTTCTCTCAATTCCATTCCATTGCATTCCAGTCCATTCCACTCTCCTGCATTCGCTCCTCTCCATTCCTCTCCACTCCATTCCTTTGTACTCCACTCTATTCCATTCCACTCCTTTCCACTCCATACCACTCCATGCCATTCCATTCCATTCCACTCCACTCCACCCACTCCATTCCATTCTATTCCATTCCACTGTACTCTGTTCCACTCCAATCAACTTCACTCCACTCCACTCCTTTCCATTCCTTTCCGTCCCTTTCCATTCCATTCCACTCCATTCCATTCCATTCCACTCCATTCCACTCCACTTCATTTTACTCCATTGCCCTCCACTCCACTACATTCCACTGCATTCCACTGCTTTCCATTCCATTCTACTCTACTACAATCCATTCCTCTTTACTCCATTCCATTCCACTCCATTTGATTCCATTCAACTCCATTCCATTCCATTTCATTCCACTCCCTTCCATACCAGTCCATTCCACTCCTCGCCTCTCACTTCCAATCCATTCCAGTCTTTTCCATTCTGTTCCGCTACCTGCAACTCCATTCCACTCCACTCCATTCCACTCCATTCCACTCCATTCCATTCCACTCCACTCCATTCCATTCCATAATACTCTATTCCATTACATTCCTTTATTTCGACTGTGTCTCACGTTGTCACCAGAGTGAAGTTTAGTGGCACTATCTTAGCTCACTTTTCATTTCACCATTCCATTCTATTCTGTTCCTTTCCACTACGTTCCATTTCATTCCATTGCACTTTGATCCACTCCATTCAAATCCGCTCAACTCCAGTTCATTCCTTTCCATACCATTCCATTCGATTCCACAAATTTCCATTCCATTCCACTCCATTCTTTCCCATTTCATTCCACTCCATTCCAGTCCATTAGACTCCACTCCCTTGCACTAAAGTTCATGTAACTGCACTCCACTTGTTTCCACTCCATTCAATTCCCCTCCAATCAATTCCTTTCCATTTTACTCCGCTGCATTCCATTCCTTTATTTTGACTGGGTCTCACTCTGTCACCCAGACTGGAGTGCAGTGGCACAATCTTAGCTCACATTTCATTTCACCATTCCATTCCATTCCATTCCATTCCATTCCATTCCATTCAGTTCAATTCCAATCCATTTTTTTCCATTCTATTTCATTCCACTCCACTCCATTGCATTCTACTCCATTCCACTCCACTCCACTCCAATGCAATCCACTCCCCTCCATTCCATGCTAATCCATTCTAATGCACTCCTTTCCAATCCACTCAACTCCAATCAACTCCACTCCACTACACTCTGCTCCATTTTGTTCCTTCCCATTCCTTTCCGATCATTTCCATTCCACTCCATTCCTTTCCAGTCCACTCCGTTCCACTCCACTACATTTCTCTCCATTCCACAGCATTCCACTCCACTTTACTCCACTGCACTCCACTCTGCTGCATTCCATTCCATTCCATTCCATTCCGTTCCATTCCGTTCCGTTCCGTTCCATTCCATTCCATTCCATTCCATTCCATTCCACTCCATTCCACTATATTCTACTCCATTTCACATCATTCCTCTCCACTCCATTCCACTCGACTCCCTTCCACTCCCCTCCACTCGATTCCAGTCCATTCTCTTCCATTCCACTGCCTTCCATTTCATTCCATTCCACTCCATTCTTCTCCAGTCCATTCCAATCCACTCCATTCCACCACACTACACTCCATGCTAACTTTTTCCATTCCACTGCACTCCATTCTATTCGATTTTACTCCATTCCTTGCCATTCTTTTGTTCCACTGGAACTCACTGTCTCACCCAGACTCTAAGTGCAGTGGCACATTGTTAGCTCACATTTGATTTCACCTTTCGATTCCATTCCACTCCATTCCATTCCATTCCACTCCATTCCATTCCATTCCATTCCATTCCATTCCATTGCATTCCATTCCTTTCCATTGCATTCCATTCCACTCAACTCCACTCCACTTCACTCAACTCCACTCCAATTTGCTTCACTCCACTCTGTTCTCATGCATTCCATTGCATGACGTTCCATTACATACCATTCAATTCCATTCCATTCCATTACTTTCCATTGCATCACATTGCATTCCATTCCACTCCATTCAATTCCATTCCATTCCATGCCATTCCATTCCACTGCACTTTGATCCACTCCACTCAACTCCCCCCCACGACATTCCACTCCTTTCCCTTCCGTTCCATTCCACTCCAATTACATTCCTTTCCATACCATTACATTCCACTGCACTCCAAACCACTCCACTCACCTCCCCCACACGACATTCCACTCCTTTCCCTTCCGTTCCGTTCCATTCCATTCCATTCTATTACACTCCACTCCATTCCACTCCTCTCCACTCCAATCCACTCTACTCCCCTCCATTCCATTCCATTCTTTTCCAATGCACTCCAATCCTCTCCACCCATCTCAACTCCATTCTGCTCCACTCCATTCCATTGCATTCCATACCGTTCAGTTCTATTCCATTCTACTCCATTCTATTCTTCTTCAATCAATTCCTCTCCACTGTATTTCACTCCATGGCATTAAATTCTACTACACTCCTCTTCCCTCCACTCAACTCCATTTCACTCCACTCCATTATGTTCCATTCCATTCTGTTCCGTTCCATTAAATTCCACTCCATTGCATTCCACTCCACTCCATTCCACTCCACTCCATTTCACTTCATTAAACTTCATTCCTCTCCACTCATCTCCATTCCTTTCCACTCCTCTCCTTTCCTTTCCACTCCATTCCATTCCATTCCAATCCACTCCAATACACTCCACACCACTCCATTCCAATACATTCCATTCCACCTCACTCCTTTCCATTCAGTTTTACTATATTCCTTTCCATTCCTTTATTTTGACGGGAATTCACTCTCTCACCGAGACTGGAATGCAGTGGTACATTCTTAGCTCACATTTCATTTCACCATTCCATTCCATTCCAATCTGCTCCACTGCACTCAACTGCAGTCCACCTCACTCCACTCCACCCCACTCCACTCCAATACACTCCATTCCTTTCCTTTCCATTTCATTCCATTCCACTGCACTCCGATCCACTCCACTCAACTCCACACCAATCCACTGCATTTTGTTCCGTTCCATTCCGTTCTGTTCCATTCCCTTCCCCTAAACTCCATTGCTTTCCACTCCACTCCATTCCACTCCACACAATTTCACGCCATTCAACTCAACTCCACTCGACTCCATGCCACTCCACTCCGCTCCACTCAAATCCACTCCATTCCATTCAACTTCATTCCATTCCATTACACTCCATTCCATTCCATTCCATTCCAACCCATTCCACTCCACTCCATTCCATTCCAATCCACTCCACTCCATTCCTTTATACTCCACTCCATTCCATTCCATTCCACTTCATTCCTCTTTATTCCACTCCACTCTATACCACTCCACTCCATTCGTCTGCACTGCACTCCTTTTCGCCCCACTCCACTACATTTGACTCCGTTCCAATCCACTCCACTCCATACAAGTCCATTCTAAACCATTCCATTCCATTCCTTTATTTCAACAGGATCTCACTCTGTCACCCACACTGGAGAGCAGTAGCACAATGTTACCTCACATTTTTTTTCACCATTCCATTCCATTCCATTCCATTCCATTCCATTCCATTCCATTCCATTCCATTCCATTCCATTCCATTCCTTTACATTCTATTCTACTCCACTCCACTCCATTCCATTTCATTCCATTCCATTCCATTCCATTTCTTTCCATTCCATTCCAGTGCCTTCTGATCCACTACACTCACCTCCAGTACACTCCACTCCACTCTGTTCCATTCTGTTCTGTTCCCATACGTTCCCTTCCTTTCCTCTCCATTCCATTCCAGTCCAATCCATTCCAATACACTCCACTTTATTCCACTCCACTCCTCTCCACTCCACTAAATTCCATTCCACTCCATTTCATTCCATTCCACTCCATTCCATTCCATTTCACTCCATTTCACTCCTCACCATCTCCCTCCACTCCATGCCACTTTACTCCTCTTCACTCCACTCCACTTTATTCCTTTCCATTCTGCTCCTTTACATTCCATTACCCTCTATTACAGTCCATTCCACTCCACTCCATTCCACTCCACTGCATTCCACTCCACTGCACTCCATTCCACTCCACTCCGTTCCACTCCACTCCATCCTACTGCAGGCCCTTCCATTCCACTCCACTCCATCCCATTGCATTCCACTTGATTCCCTTCCATTCCTTTATTTCGACTGGATCTCACTCTTTCACCCAGACTGGAGTGCAGTGGCACTATCTTAGCTAACATTTCATTTTACCATTCCATTCCATTCCATTCCCTTAGACTCCACTGCACTCCCCTCCACTCTACTCCACTCCTCTCAATTCCACTCCATTCCATTCCATTCCATGCCATTCCAATCCATTCCACTGAATTCCTATCCTCTCCCCTCAACTCCACTCCACTGCACACCACTCTGTACCATTCCGTTCCATTCCATTCCATCCCATTCCATTCCACTCCGTTCCATTCCATTCCATTCCACGTCATTCCTTTCTGCTCCATTCCACTCCACTCCACTCCATTCCATTCCACTCCATTTCCTTCCATTCCACTCTACTCCTTTCCATTCCATTCCATTCCATTCCGTTTCATTCCATTCCATTCCATTCCATTTCACTCCACTACATTCCATTCCATTCCTTTCCATTCCTTTCCATTCCATTCCTCTCCATTCCACACCAATCAACCCCAATCCACCCCAATCCACTCCACTCAACTCCACTCTGTTCCACTCCACTCCACCCCTCTACTTTCCATTCCATTGCTTTTTATTCCATTCCATTCCACTCCAATCCAATCCATTCCATTCCACACCACTCCAATCCACTTCACTCCATCCTTTCCATTCCATTCCATTCCATTCCATTCCGTTCCGTTCCGTTCCATTCTGTTCAATTCCATTCCACTCCATTCCTTTCCACTCCACTCCATTCCAATGCACTCCATTCCATTCCACTCAAATCCACTCCTCTCCTCTCCACTCCGTTCCATTCTGTTCCATTCCATTCCATTCCATTCACTCCATTTCATTCCACTTCACTGCATTCAACTCCACATGAATCCGCTCCACTCCCCCTCACTCCACTCAATTTCATTTACTCCACTCCATTTCACTATATTCCATAGTATCCATTACACTGCAATTCGATCCACTCCACTCAACTCCACTCCACTCCACTCAACGCCACTCCACTCCTCTCCACTCTATTCCATTTAACTCCACTCTATTCCATTTCATGCCATTCCATTCCCTTGCATTCCACTGCACTCCATCCACTCCACTCAATTCCACTCCACTTCACTCCATTCCACTCCACTCATTTCTGTTCCATTCCTTTCCATTCTGTCCCATTAAATTCCATTCCATTCTATTCCATTCCATTTCACTCCATTCCATTCCACTCCACTCCATTCCACTCCACTCCACTCCATTCCATTCTGTTCCATTCCACTCCATTACATTCAACTCCACTCCATTCCACTCCACTCCATTTCACTACTTTCCACTCTATTCCACTCCTCTCCACTACTCCCTGTTGCACTACATTCTTTTCCACTTCATTCCATTCCATTCCACTCCACACCACTCCATTTCACTTTACTCCACTCCATTCCATTCCACTCCAGTCCATTCCTTCCACTCCATTTCATTCCACCCCACTCCACTCCATTCCACTCCATTCCATTCCGTTCCACCCCACTCCACTCGACTCCACTCTATTGAATTCTATTCCATTCCATTCGACAGCCCTCCCTTCCATTCCACTCCACTCCACTAAACTCCACTTCACTCCACTCCACTCCGCTCCACTCCACTGCATTCCTTTCCAATCCACTTCGATCCATTCCTTTCCATTCCATTCCATTCCATTGCTGTGCCTTCTGATCCACTCCACTAATCACCACTCTACTCAAGTCCATATCAATTTGTTCCATTCCATTCCATTCCATTCCATTCCTTTCCATCTCATTCCATTCTGTTCTATTCCATTCCATTCCACTCCATGCCATTCCGTTCCACTCAATTCTACTCTTCCCCCACTCAACTGCACTGAACTGCACTACAATCCGGTACATAACACTGTACTCCATTCCATTCAACTACACTCCATTCAATTCCATTCCATTCCACACCAATACACTCCCTTTCATAAAACCTTACTCCACTCCATTCAATTCCATACATTTTTATTCCTTTCCTTTCCACTCAATTCCATTCCACTCTACTCCACTCCACTCAACTCCACTCCATTCCAATCCTCTCCATTCCATTCCATTCCATTCTGTTCCGTTCCATTCCGTTCCCTTCCGTTCCGTTCCATTCCATTCCATTCCATTCCATTCCATTCCATTCCATTCCACTGCACTCTGATCCACTACATTCATGTCCGCTCCACTCCAGTCAATTCCATTCTCCTCCGTTCCATTCTTTTCCATTCGGTTCCATTCTACTCCATTCCATTCCACTCCACTCCATTTCATTACTTTCCTCTCCATTCCACTACACTCCATTGCCCTCCACTCCATTCCATTGCACTCTATTTCATTCCATTCCACACCATTCCTTTTGATTCCATTCTACTCCACTCCATTCCATTCTGTTCCACTTCATTCCTTTTTATTCCACTCCACTATTTTCAACTCCATTCCACTCCAATCCATTCCAATCTACTCCATTCCACTCCACTGTTCTCCGTTCCAATCAATTCCTTTCAATTCCACACCTTTCAATTCCATTCTATGCTTATCCATTCCACTCCTTTCCTCTCCACTCAATTCCACTCCACTCTTCCTCTGCACTCCACTCCATTACACTACGTTCCTCTCCATGTAATTCCACCCTGTTCCATTCCATTCCGTTTTGTGGCATTCCATTCCATTCCTTTATTTTAACAGGATCTCACTCTTTCACCGAGACTGCAGTGCAGTGGCACAATCTTATCCTTCATTGCATTTCACCCTTCCATTCCATTCCATTCCATTCCACTGCTGTCCGATCCACTACACTCATTTCCACTCTACTCCACTCCACTCGGTTCCATTCCATTCCGTGCCATGCCCTTCTGTTCTGTTCCATTCCACTCCATTCTATTCTACTCTACTCTATTCTACTGCAGTACATGTCACTCCATGCCACTCCATTCCACTCCCCTCCACTACACTTCCCTCCACTCCATTCTATTTCACTCCCTTCCACTACAGTCCTTTATTTCGACTGAATCTCACTCTGACATGTAGACTGCATTGCAGTGGCACAATCTTAGCACACATTTCGTTTCAGCATTCCATTACGTCCCACTCTACTCCATTCCATTCCATTTCACTCTATTCCATTCCATTCCTTTCCACTGCACTCCGATCCACTGCACTCTACTCCATTCCACTCTACTCCATTCCACCCCACTCCACTCCATTCCATTCAGGTCCATTCCTTTCGGCTCTCTTCCATTCCACTCCATTTCACTCCACTCCTCCCCATTCCACTCCTCTCCATTATGCTCCATTCCACTACATTCCATTCCACTCCACTTCACTTCACTCCACTCCACTCCATTCCATTCCACTTTATTTCAGTCCACTCCATTCCACTCCGTTGCTCTCTGCTGCACTCCACTCCATTGCTCTATACTCTACTCCATTGCATTTCTCTCCACTGTTCTCCATTCCACTTCATTCCTTTACATTCTTCTCCATTCTATTCTATTCCACTCCATTCCACTCCAATTCATTCCACTCCATTCCATTCCACCCCATTCCACTCCATTCCATTCCATTCCACTCCATTCCATTCCATTCTATTCTACTCCATTCCTTTCCACTGCTTTATTTCAACTGGATCTCACTCTGTCACTTAGACTTGAGTGCAGTCGCACAATCTAATCTCACATTTCATTTCTACATTCCATTCCATTCCATTCCATTCCTTTCCATTCCATTCCATGGCACTCTGTTCCACTACACTCAGCTCCACTCCACTCCACTCCATTCCATTCCGTTCCATTCCATTCTGTTCCAGTCCTTTCCATTCTGCTCCATTCCATTCCACTCCACTCCATTCAACTGCACTCCATTTCATGCCATTCTGCTCCTTTCCACTTCACTGCACTCTACTCCACTCCATTCAATTCTATTCCATTACATTCCAATCCTTTATTTCGACTCAATCTCACTCTGTCACAAAGACTGGAGTGCAGTTGCACAATCTTAGCTCACATTTCATTTCACCATTTCATTCCATTGGATTCCATTCCTTTCCGTTCCATTCCATTCCATTCAATTCCTTTCCATTCTACTGCACTCCGATCCACTCCACTCAACTCCACTCCACTCCACTCTGTTCTGTGCCATTCCATTCCATTCCGTTCCATTCCATTCCATTCCATTCCATTCCATTCCATTCCATTCCACTCCACTCTTATGCACTCCACTTGATTCCTTTCCACTCCACCAAACTCCACTCCATTCCATTCCACTCCATAATATTCTATTCCAATATATTCCCCTCCACTCCACTCTATTCCATTCCAGTCCACTCCACTCCACTCCAGTCCACTCCACTCCACCCCACTCCAGCCCACTCCACTTCACTCCACTCCATTCCACTCCATTCCATTCCACTCCATTTCATTCCGTTCATTTCTTTCGACAGGATATCACTCTCTCACCCAGGTTACAGTGTTTTTGAAAAATATCAGCTCATATTTCATTTCACCATAACATTCCATTCCATTCCATTCCATTCCATTCCATTCCACTCTGCTGCATTCCATTCCATTCCAATCCATTCCACTCAACTCTACTCCACTCCTCTCCACTCCATCCCACTCCATCCCATTCAATTCCACTCCACTCCACTCTATTGCATTCCCTCCCATCCCTTTCCACTCTATTCCACTCCAATCCACAGTACTCCACTCCACTTCACTCTACTACACTCCGTTCCGTTCCATTCCATTCCATTCCATTACTTTGTGTCACGAAAATCTCACTCTGTCAGCCTGGCTGCAGTGCAGTGGCACAATTTCAGCTCACATTTCATTTCACAATTCCATTCCATTCCACTCCACTCAACTCCACTCCACTTCACTCCATTCCATCCTGTTGCTTTCCTCTCTATTTCACTCCACTTCACTGCACTCCACTCCATTCCATTCCACTCCCTACCATTCCATTCCCCTTCACTCCACTCCTCTCCAGTCAACTACTCTTCATTCCGTTCCATTCCATTCCATTCCATTAAACCCTATTGCATTCCATTCTTTTTATTAGAAAGGATCTCACTCTGTTTCTCACGCTGGAGTGCAGTGGCACAATCTCAGCTCACATTCCATTTCACCATTCCAATGGATTTCAATCCATTTCATTCCTTTTAATTGCAATCCTCTCCACTCCACTGCACACCATTCCATTCCATTCCATTCCATTCCATTCCATTCCATTCCATTCCATTCCATTCCAATCCATTCCACTAAGTTCCATTCCATTCCACTACACTCCATTCCCCATCATTACATTCCATGCCATCCTATTTCACTCCATTCCACCCCTCTCCACTCTACTCTACTCCACTCCACTGCACTCCTCTCCAATCCATTCCATTCCATTCCCTTACTTTCCATTCTATTCCATTCCTTTCCACTCCATTCCATTACATTTATTCCTTTCAACAGCATCTCACACTGTCAACCTGGCTGGAGTGCAATGGCACAATCTCAGCTCACATTTCAATTTACCATTCCATTCCATTCTTTTGCATTCCATACCATTACATCCTACTCTACTGCACTCCACTCCATTCCATTCCATTCCATTCCACTCCATTCCACTCCACTCCACTCTATTCTAATCCACCCCATTCCAATCCAATCAACTCCACCCAACTCCATGCCACTCCATTCCACTCCATTCCTTCCCATTCCATTCCTGTCCATTCTTCTCCACTTCATTCCATTCTTTCCCACTCCATTCCACTCCTTTCCACTCCACTCAATTCCACTGTATTCAATTCCTTTACATTCCATTCCACTCAATTCCATTACATTCCTTTCTTTCGACAGGATCTCTCGCTGTCATAAAGGCTGCACTGCATTGGCCAATATCAGCTCACATTTCGTTTCACCATTCCATTTGATTTCATTCCATTCCATTCCACTCCACTCCACTCCAATCCACTCCATTCCATTCCATCCAATTCCATGCCACTCCACTCCATTCCACTACACTCCATGCCACTCCATCCTATTCCATTCCTCTCCATTCCAATCCAGTTAACTGCACTTCACTCCACTCCAGTCCATTCCATTCCATTCCATTCCCTTATATTCCATTCCACACACTTCAATTCCATTCCTTTCTTTGGCAAGACTCCTTTTCTCTCACCCAGGCTGGAGTGCAGTGGCACAATTGGAGCTCACATTGCATATAACCATTCTATTCCACTGCATTCCATTGCACTCTATTCAATTGCATTCCCTTCCATTGCATTCCATTCCACTCCACTCCATTCCATTCCATTCCATTCCATTTCATTCCATTGTATTCCATTCTATTCCATTAAATTCCAATCCATTCCACGCCATTTTACTCCTTTCTGTTCCATTCCATTCCATTCCTCTCCACTCCATTCCTTTCCTCTCCACTCTACTACATTCCATTCCATTCCATTCTATTCCATTCCTCTCCACTCCATTCAACTCCAATGCTATCCACTCGACTCCACTGCTCTCCACTCCACTCCACTCCCTTCCATTCCACTCCATTCCATTCTATTCCACTCCATTCCCCTCCATTCCACTCCACTCTAGTCCAATCCTGTCCTCTCCACTCCACTCCATTCCATTCCCTTCCATTCCCTTCCACTCCTTTCTTTTGAAATTATGTCACTCTGTCACACAAATTGGGGTGCAGTGGAAGAATATCAGCTTATATTTCATTTCACCATAGCCTTCCATTCCATTCCCCTCCATTCTATTCTTTTAAACTCCACTCCATTTCAGACCACTTCACTCCATTTCACTCCACTCCCCTCCATTCTACTCCTCTCTACTCCATCCCATTCCATTCCACTTCATTCTACTCAACTCCACTCCACTTCTTTCCATTCCATCCCATTCGATTCCACCCCAATCCATTCCACTGCACTTCACTCAAATCCTCTCATTCAATTCCACTCCATTCCACTCCACTCTATTCCAATCCATTCCAATTCTTTACATTCCTTTCCATTCCAGTCCACTCTACTCCTCTCTGTTTATCTCCACTCCACTGCATTCCACCCCATTCTATTCCACTCCACTACACTCCATTCGATTCCCTTCCATTAAATTCCATTCCATTCCTATAAATTCTAATCCACTCCACTCCTCTCCACTCCACTCAATGCCATTCTATTCCATTACATTCCAGTCCATGGTACTCCATTCCACTACACTCCACTCCGCTACATTGCATTCCATTCCATCCCATTCCACTCCATTCCACTACTCTCCACTCTACTCTACTCCATTCCACACCCCTCCACTCCTCTCCACTACACTCCATTCCATTCCATTCCATTTAACTCCATAACATGCCATTTACTTCTTTCGGCAGCATCTCACTCTGTCACACAGGCTGGAATGCAGTGGCAGACAGTCAGCTCAGGCTGGAGTGCAATGGCACTGTATCAGCTCACATTTCATTTCACCATTCCATTCCATTGCATTCCATTCTACTCCACTCCACTCCACTCCACTTCATTCCATTCCGTTCCATTCCACTCCATTCCACTCTACTCCACTCCACTTCATTCCACTCCATTCCATTCCATTCCACTCCATTCCACTCCAATGCTCTCCACTTGACTCTACTCCAATCCACTCCATTCGATTACTTTCTACTCCATACCATTCTATTCCACTCCATTCACATCCACTCCACTCCACTCTACTCCATTCCAGTCCACTCCACTCCACTTTACTCCACTCCCCTCCTCTCCACACCACTCTGCTCCACTCCATTCCACTCCACTGCATTCCATTCCTTTCTTTCAACAGGATCTCATTCTTTCAGCCATGTTAGAGTGCAGTGCAACAATCTCAGCTCACATTTCGTTTCACCATAGCATACCATTCAATTCCATTCCCTAAAATTCTATCCCATTCCAGTCCGCTCCACTCCACTCCGCTCCATTCTATCCTGTTCCATTCCATTCCCTTCCATTCCATTCCATTCCATTCCATTGCATTCCAATCCACTCCTCTCCTCTCCACTCCACTCCATGACATTCAATTCAATTACATTCCAGTACATAGTACTCCATTCCACTAAACTCCACACCACTACATTCCATTCCATTCCGTCCCATTTCACTCCATTCTACTACTCTCCATTCTACTCTACTCCATTCCACTGCACTCCTCTCCAATCCATTCCATTACATTTCACTCCTTTCCATTCCATTGCTTTCTTTCAAAGACATCGCACTCTGTCACACAGGATGGAGTACAGTGGCACAATCTCAGCTCAGGCTGGGGTGCATGACACAATATTAGCTCACATTTCCTTTCAGCATTCCATTCCATTCCATTCCATTCCATTCCATTCCATTCCATTCCACTGCACTGTGATCCACTCCACTCAACTTCACTGCATCCACTGTTTTGAATTCCATTCCCTTCCATTCCTTTCCATTCCATTCCAATCCATTCCATTCCACTCCACTCCATTCGACTCCGTTCTATTCCATTGCATTGTACTGCGTTCCATTCCATTCCTTTAATTTGACTTCATCTCACTCTTTCATCCTGAATTCAATGCAGTCACACAATCTTAGCTCACATTTCATTTCACCATTCCATTCCATTCCATTCTGTTCCATTCCACACCATTTTCTTAAACTCCAATACATTCCACTCCACTCTACTCAATTCCATTCCACTCCACTTCACTCCATTGCTTTCCTTTCCATTCCATTGTATTCCACTGCACTACGTTGCACTTCAGTCAACTCCACACCACTCCAATCCATTTCATTCTCTTCCTTTCCATTATATTCCTTTGCGTTCCATTCCACGTATTTGCATTCCACTGCACTCCATTCCACTCCACTCCGTTTCACTCCATTGAACTCCATTCCACTCCATTCCACGGTATACCACTCCTTTCCTATCCATTCCACCCCACTCGACTGCATTCCTCTCCTCTCCATTCCACTCCACTCCATTGTATCCAATTCCAATGCATTCCATTCCACTCTCTACCCCTCCCTTCCACTCCCTTCAACTCCATTCCACTCCACTCCAACTCTACTCCTCTCAACTCCATTTCAATGCTTTCCATTACTTTCCACTCCACTCCACTCCATTCCATTACATTCCACTCCATTCCACTCCACTCGACTGCGTTCCACTCCATTCCATCCCACTCCACTGCATTTTATTCCATGCTTCTACATTCCATTCCATTCCTTTATTTTGAATGGATCTGACTTTGTCACCAGACTGAAGTGCTGTGGCACAATCTTAGCTCTCATTTCATTTCAACAAACTATTCCAATCCATTTATTCCATTCCATTCCATTCCATTCCACTCCACTCCACTGCTCCCTATTCTGTTCTGTTCCATTCCATTCCATTCCACTGCACTCCCATCCACTCCACTCAAGTCCACTGCACTTCACTCTACTCCACTCCATCCTTTTGATTCTATTCCGTTCCATTCCATTCGACTCCAATCCATTCCACTCCACTCAATTTCCCTTCATTCCACTCCATTGCACTCCAATCTACTCCACTCCAATCCATTCCTTTTGACTCCATTCCATTTGATTCCACCATATTCCATTCCATTCCACTCCTTTCCACTCCATTTCATTGCACTCCACTCCATTCCACTGTACTCCACTGCATTCCTTTCCATTCCACTCTATTGCATCACATTCCATTCCACTCCATTCCACTCCACTCGATTCCATTCCACTCCATTCAACTCCATTCCTCTCCATTCCACTGATTTCCATTCCACTCCACTCCATTCCATTCCATTCCTTTATTTTGACTGGATCTCACTCTGTCATCAATTCTAAAGTGCAGTGGCCCAACTGTAGCTCACATTTCATTTCCCATTCCATTCCACTCCATTCCATTCCATTCCATTCCATTCCATTCCATTCCATTCCGTTCCGTTCCATTTCATTCCATTCCATTCTATTCTATTCCACTGGATTCCGATCCACTCCACTCAACTCCCCTTCACTCCACTCCACTCCTTTCTGTTCTGTTCCATTCTATTCCTTTCCATTCCATTCCATTCCGTACTATTCCATTCCATTCCACTCCACTCCGTTCCATTCTACTCCATTCTGCTCCACTCCACGCCACTCCATTCCATTCCATTCCATTCCTTTCCATTCCATTCCATTCCTTTCCATTCCGTTGCATTCCATTCCATTCTATTCCACTGCCATCCGATCCACTCAATTCAACTTCACAGCACTCCACTCTGATCGGTTCCATTCCGTTCCATCCCATGCAGTCCACTGCATTCAATTGCACTCCACTCCATTCCACTCCACTCCATTCCCTTCTATTCTAATGCATTCCATTCCATTCCTTTATTTCGAATGATTCTCACACTGTCACACAGACTGGAGTGCAGTGGCACCAACTTAGCTCATATTTCATTTCACAATTCCAAGCCATTCCGTTCCACACCATTCCATTCCACTCCCCTCCACTCCACTCCCCTCCATTCCACTCTACTCCACTCATTTCAATGCATTCCATTCCTTTCCATTCCAATGCACTCCAATCCAATGCATTCAAGTCCACTTCACTTCACTTCACTCCACTACATTCCGTTCTATTATATTTTATTCCACTCCACAGCATTCCATTCAATTCTACTCCATGCCATTCCATTCCTTTATTTAGACTGGATCTCACTGTGACACCCAGACTGGAGTGCAGTGGCCAATCTTATTTCACATTTCATTTATCATTTCATTCCAATACATTCCATTCCATTCCATTCCATTGCATTCCATTCCATTCCACTGCACTCTGATCCACTCCCCTCAACTCCATTCCAATCCACTCCATTCCATTCTGTTCTGTTCCATTCCATTCTACTCCATTCCACTCCATTCTATTCCATTCCACTTAATTCAATTCCATTCCATTCCACTCCATTGCTCTCCATTCCACTCCACTCCTTTCCATTCCTCTCGACTCCACTCCATTCCAATCCATGCCTTTCCATTCCACTCCATTCCATTCCGTACCACTCCACTCCACTCTTCTCCACTCCACTCCACTCCATTCCATTCCATTTCATTCCACTGCCACCCATCAACTCCACTCAACTTCACTCCTCAACACTTCCCTACGTTCTTTTTTGTTCTTTTCCTTTCCATTCCATTCCACTCCATTCCATTTCATTCCACTCCATTCCATTCCATTGCATTCCACTCTTTCCATTACATTCCACTCCACTCCGTTCCACTCCACTCCACTCCATACCAATCCAATCCATTCCATTCCACTCCTTTCCATTCCATTCCACTACATTCCACTCCATGCCACTACACTCCAATCAATTCTAATACATTCCATTCCTCTCCACTGCATTGTATTCCATGAAATTCCATTCCTTTCCATTCCTTTATTTCGACTGGATCTCTCTTGGTCAGCAGAGTTAATTGCAGTGGCACAATCTTAGCTCACATTTCATTTCACCTTTTCATTCCATTCCATTGCATTCCATTGCATTCCATTCCATTCCACTACAATCCATTCCATTTCACTGCACTCTGATCCACTCCACTCAACTTCGCTCCATTCCATTCCATTCCATTCCATTCCATTCCATTCCATTCCATTCCATTCCATTCCATTCCATTCCACTCCATTCCATTCCACTACAGTCCATTCCATTCCTATCAATTCCACTCCACTGAATTTAACTCCACTCCATTCCACTTCTCTCCACTAAACTCCACGCCATTCCTTTCCATTCCTCTCCTTTCCATGGCATTCCATTCCACTCCCTTCCACTTCATTCCACTCCACTCGATACCACTCGACTCCATTCAACTGCACTACACTTCATTCCAGTGCATTCCATTCCACTACACTCCATTCCATTCTGTATCTTTATTTCGACTGAATCTCACTCTGTTACACAGACTACAGTGCTGTGGCCCCATCTCAGCTCACATTTCATTAACCATTCCATTGCACTCCATTCCATTCCATTCCATTCCATTGCAATCCATTCCATTTCTCTGAATTCCAATCCACTCCACTGAACTCCACTCTACTCTGTACTATTCCGTTCCCTTCCAAAGCATTCCATTATGTTCCATTCCACTCCACTCCACTCCATTCCATTCCATTCCATTTCATTCCACACCCCTGTTTTCCACTTCACTCCATTAACCATCACTCCACTCCACTACATTCCATTCCCTTCTCTTCCATTCCATTCCATTCCATACCCTTCCAAACCAATGCACACCGTTTCATTCCATTCTACTCCTTTCCCTTCCATTCATTCATTTTGGCAGGATCTAGCACTCTCACCCAGACAGGAGTGCAGAGGCAGAACCTTAGCTCACACTTCATTAACCATTCCATTCCGTTCCATTCCATTCCATTCCATTGAACTCTCTGCCATTCAACTGCACTCCATTCCACTCCATTGAACTCCAATCCACTCTTCTACACTTCATTCCACTCTGTTCCGTTTCATTCCGTTCCATTCAATTCCACTCCATTCCATTCCATTCCACTCCACTGCACTCCATTCAATTCCACTCCATTCCACTCCTTTCCACTTCATTTCACTCCATTCCACTTCATTCCACCCTACTCTACTCCTGACCACTCCAATCGATTCCATTCCATTCCATTCCCCTGCACTCCAATCCAGTCCAATCAAATTCATTCCACTCCACTCCACTCCATTCCAATCCATTTTGTTCCATTCAGTTCCATTCTATGCAACTCCATCCCACTCTACTGTATTACACTCCACTCCATTCCATTCCATTCCATTCCATTATACTCCATTCCATTCCATTCTTTTATATCGACTGGATCTCACTCTGTCATCCAGACTGTAGTGCAGTGGGACAATCTTAGCTCACGTTTCATTTCACCATTCCATTCCATTCCAATCCATTTCATTCTATTTCATTCCTCTCCAATCCACTCCACTCCATTCCATTCCACTCCACTCCACTACATTTCATTCCACTCCACTCCACTACAATCCATTCCATTCCATTCCATTTCACCGCACTCCGAGCCACTCCACTCAACTCCACTCCACTCTACACCATTCCACTCCATTCCTTTCCTTTCCGTTCCCTTCCATTCCACTCCATGCGATTCCATTCCATTCTTCTCCATTCCTTTGCATTCCTTTATTTCTATTGGATCTCACTCTGTCACTCAGAATGGTGTGCAGTGGCCCTATCTTAACACACACTTGATTCCCCATTCCATTCCATTCCATTCCATTCCATTCCATTCCATTCCTTTCCTTTCCGTTCCATACAATTCCGTTGAATTCCATTCTATTCCACTGCATTCTGAGGCACTCCACTCCACTCCTCTGCTTTCCGTTCCATGCCATTCTTCTCCATTCCATTCCTTTCTTTTCCATTCTTGTCCATTCCATTCTAATCCACTCCATTCCAATCCACTCAATTCCATTCCTATCCACCCCACTCTACTCCATTGCATTACATTCCATGCAACTGCACTCCGATCCACTCCACTCATCTTCACTCCACTCGTCTCCACACCCGCAAATCCACTACATTCCCCTCCACTCCACTAAAATCTATTTCACTCCACTCCACTCCACTCCATTTCATTCCTTTTTATTCCATTCCATTGCATTCCACTCCCCTAAACTTCACTCCACTCCACTCCGTTTCATTCCACTCCACTCCATTCCATTCCACTCCATTCCACTCAACTCTACGGCACTCCACTCCTCTCAATTCCATTTCATTCCACTCCAGTTCACTGCATTCCATTATACTGTACTCCCATTCACTCCACTCAAATACTCTCCACTCTACTTCACTCTGTTCCATTCCATTCCGTTCCATTCCATTCCATTCCATTCCATTCATTTCCGTTCCATTCCATTCATTTCCATTCTACTACACTCCTCTCCTCTACATTCCATTCCATTTCATTCCATTTTATCCCATTCCATTCCCTTCCACTGCACTCCGATCCACTCGACTCAACTCCATGCCACTCGACTCCACTCCACTCCTTTTCGTTCTGTTCCGTATCATTCCTTTCCATTCCTTTCCATTCCACTCCACTCCATTCTAGTCCACTCAGTTGAGTTCCAAACCATTCCATTCCATTCCACTCCATTCCGTTCCATTCCATTCTGCACCGTTCCTCTCCATTCCATTCTACTCCATTACACTCCATTCCATTACACTCCATTCCACTCCACTCCACTCCATTCCATTTCAATCCACTCCATTCCCTTCCAATCCATTCCACTCCATTCCACTGCACTCCATTCCAATCCACTCCGTTCCACTCCAATCCACTCCATTCCACTCCATTCCTTTCCATTCCACTCCATTCCATTCCTTTCCATTCCATTCAATTTCTCTCTATTCCACTCTACTCCACTCCACTCCACTCCAGTCCACTCCCCTCCTTTCCATTCCAGTCCACTCCATTACTATCCATTCCATTCCAGTCCACGCCATTCCATTCCATTCAATTCATTTGCTTTATTTCGACTGTATATCACTATGTCAAAATTACTGGTGTTGACTGGCACAATCTTCACTCACATTTCATTTCACCATTCCATTCCGTTCCATTCCATTCCATTCCATTCCATTCCATTCCATTGCATTCCAAACAATTCCACTCTATTCTACCTGACTCCACTCCATTTCACCCAACCCAACTCCGTTCCCTTCCCCACCATTGCATTACATTCCCTTCCCTTCCATTCCATTCCATTGCATTCCATTCCATTCCAGTGCACTCCGATCCACTCCACTGAAATTCACTCCACTCCACTCCATTCTATTCCATTTGGTTCTGTTCCATACTCTTCCATTCCACTCCATTCCATTCCACTCCACTCCAATCCACCCCACTCAATTTCACTCCATTCCAATACATTCCACTCCACTCCACTCTAAAACAGTCCACTCCACTCCACTGTGATCCAGTCCTCTCAAATCCATTAAACACCTTTCTGTTCCATTTCAATCCATTCCTTTTCATTCCACACCATTCCATTCCATTCTATTCCATTCCATTCCACACCATTCCATTCCTCTCCAATCCAATGCATTCCATTCCACTCCAGTCTGCTCCACTCCACTCCATTTCACTCCACTAAACTTCATTCCACTCCAATCCATGCCATTCCACTCCCGTTCATTTCATTCCACTCTACGCCACTCCATTCCAGTCCAATCCACTCTATTCCATTCCATTCCATTTCATTGCATTCCACTACATTTCATTCCATTCCATTACACTGCATTCTGATCCACTCCACTGAACTCCACTCCACTCCACTCCACTCCATTCCACTCTGTTCCCTTCCATTCCTTTCTGTTCTATTCCATTCCACTCTATTCCATTCAATTCCACTGCATTCCACTTGACTCCATTTCATTCTATTCCACTCCATTCCACTCTACTCCTCTCCACTTCATTCCATTCCACTCCATTCAACTCCATTCCATTCCATTCCTCTCAATTCCATTCCATTACATTGCTCTCCTCTGCACTCCATTCCACTCCACTCAATTCCACTCTTCTGCAATCCTTTCCACTCCTCTCCATTCCTCTCCATTCCATTCCATTTCCATTCATTCCTTTCCAATCTATTTCATTCGATTCCACTCCATTCCATTCCATTCCATTCCATTCCATTCCATTCCACTGCACTCCAATCCAATTCATTCAACTCCAGTCCACCCCACTGCAATCCACTCCATTCCATTAAACTCCATTCCATTCGATTCCACTAAGTTCACTTATATTGCACTCCATGCCACTCCATTCCATTCCACTCCCTTTTTTCCTCCCCAGTCTGTTCCACTCCACTCAACTCCAATCCACTCCACTCCTTTCATTCCATTCCACTCCTTTCCTTTCCACTGCACTTTGATCCACTCCACTCAACTCCATTCCACTCCACTCCACTATACTCCATTCCTTTTCGTTCCATTCCAGTCCACACCATTCCATTCCGCTCTACTCTATGACATTTCATTCCGTTATTTTGACTGGATCTCACTGTGTCTGCCAGACTGGTGTCCACTGGCCCAATCTTAAGTGACGTTCCATTCACTATTTCATTCCTTGCCATTCCATTCCATTCCATTCCATTCCATTCCATTCCATTCCATTCCTTTCCACTGCACTCTGAGCCACTACCCTCAAGTTCACTCCACGCCACTCCGTTCCGTTCCTTTGCATTCCAATCCATTCCTGTCCTTTCCACTCCATTCTATTCCATTCCACTCAATTCCATTCCATTCCATTCCACTCCATTTAACTCCTTTCCACTCCACTCCTTTCCACTACAATCCACTCCATTCCACTCCACTTCTCTCCACTCCACTTCTCTCCTTTCCATTCCACTGCACTGCGACCGACCCAACTCAAATTCACTCCTCTTCACTGCATTCCATTCCATTCCATTCTGTTCCTTTCCATTCCTTTCCACTCCATTAAATTCCACTCCACTCCATTCCACTCCATTTCGTTTCACTCCGTTTCACTTCATTCCACTCCACTCCACTCTAATCCACTCCAGTCTACTCCACTCCTCTCTGACCAAGTGCTCTCATATCCACTTCACTCCATTCCGTTCTGTTCCGTTCCATTCCATTCCATTCCTTTCCTTTACACATCACCCCTTTCCATTCCATTCCATTGTATTCCACACCATTGCATTCCACTGCATTCTTGTGCATTCCATTCCACTCCACTCTGCTCCACGCCATTCCACTCCACTCCACTTCATTCCATTCCACTCTATTCCATTCCAAACCAGTCCACTCCTTTCCGCCCCAATTCACTCCATTCCAGTCAAAACCACTCCATTCTATTCCATTCCAATGCAGTCTGACCCACTCCACTCAACTCCACTCCACTCCGTTTCATTCCATTCCTTTCTATTCCATTGCATTCCACTCTATTCCATTCCTCTCCCTTCCATTCCACTTGACTCCATTTCACTCCATTCCACTCCATTCCACACTAGTCCACTCCACTGCAGTCCACTCCACTGCATTCCATTCCCCTCAATTCCATTCCATTCCACTCCATTCTATTCCATTAGCTTCCATTCCATTCCACTCCATTCCACTCCACTCCATTCCAGTGCACTACAATCCTCTCCAAACCACTCCATTCAATTCCATTACCCTCCATTCCATTCCATTCCATTCCACTACACTCCATTCCATTCCATTCCATTCCACTCCACTGCACTTTGATCCACTCCACTCAACTCCACTGCACTCCACTCCAATCCACTGCTTTCCATTCTACTCCACTCCATTCAATTACACTACATTCCATTCCATTCCCCTCCTTTCCACTCTATTCCATTCGGCTCCACTCTATTATACTCCACTCCACTCCTTTCCATTATTTCCCCTCCATTCAATGACTTTCCATTCCCCTCCATTCCACTCCATTCCACTCCAGTATATTCCACTCCACTCCGTTCAACTCCACTCTACTCTATTCCACTGCATTCCAATCCACTCCATTCGTTTCCTTTCCATTCTACTTTACTCTATTCCATTTCTTTATTTCGATTTGATCTCACTCTGTCTCCAAGACTAAGGAGCAGTTGCTCAATCTTACCTCACATTTCTTTAACCATTCCTTTCCATTACATTCCATTTCATTCCATCACACTCTACTGCACTCCTATCCACTCCAATCAACCACACTCCACTCCACTCCACTACGTTCCTTTTTGTTCCTTTCTAATCCATTTCATTCCATTCCTTTCCATTCTGTTCCATTCCATTCCACTCCACTCCATTGCATTCCACTCCATTCCACTCTACTCCACTCCAAGCCACTCACTCCACTCCACTCCATTCCATTCCATTCCATTCCATTCCACTGCATGCTGTTCCACTCCACTCAATTTCACTCCACTCCACTCCGATCCATTCCGTTCCATTCCGTTTCATTCCAGTCCACTGCATTCCATTTCACTCCACTCCATTCCACTCCTCTTCATTTTATTCCATTCTACTGCATTCCTTTCTATTCCTTTATTTTGACACTCTCACATTATCACCCAGACTGGAGTGCAGTGGCACCAACTTAGCTCATATTTCATTTCACCATTCCATTCCGTTCCATTCCATACCATTCCATTCCATTCCATTCCTTTCCTTTCCATACCATTCCGTCCCATTCCACTACATTCCATTCCATTCCACTCTATTCCTCTCCATTCCATTCCACTCCTCTCCATTCGTTTCATTCCATTCCATTCCTTTCCATTCCACTGCACTCCAATCCACTCCGCTCAGTTCCACTCCACTACACTGCACTACACTCTGTTCCATTCCGTTCCGTTCCAGTCCACACCATTCTAATGCATTCTACTCCATGTCATTCCATTCCTTTATTTTGAATGGTTCTCACTGTGTCACCCAGACTGGAGTGCAGTGGCACAATCTTAGCTGACATTTCTTTCAGCATTCCATTCCATTCCATTCCATTCCATTCCATGGCATTCCATTCCATTCCATGGTGTTCCATTCCATTCCATGGTGTTCCATTCCATTCCTTTCCACTGCACTCCAATGCACTCCACTCAACTCCAATCCACTTCACTCTACTTCACACCCTTCGTTTCGGTTCCATTCCGTTCTGATACATTCCATTCCATTCCTCTCCACTCCATTCCATTACACTTCATTCCATTTGATTCCACTACATTCCATTCCATTTCACTCCATTCCACTTCATTCCACCCCACTTGATTCCACTCTACTCCATTCAACTGCACTACACTCCATTCCACTGCTTTCCATTCCACTCCAATCCATTCCATTTCATTCCTTTATTTCGTCTGAATCTCAAGTGTCACCCAGACTGGAGTGCTGTAGCCCAATCTTAGCTCACATTTTATTAACCATTCCATTGCATAACATTCCATTCCATTCCATTTCATTCCATTGCATTCCATTCCACTGCATTCCAGTGCACTCTGAACCACTGCACAGAGCTCCTCTCCACTCTCATCTACTCCATTCTATTCCATTCCATCCTGTTCCATTTCGTTCCATTCAATTCTGCTCCACTCCACTCCATTCCATTCCACTTCATTCCACTCCACTTCTATCCACTTCACACCATTCCCCTCCACTTCACTTCATTCTATTCCTTTTCATTCCATTCCATTCCATTCCATTCCAATGCAGACCATTACATTACATTCTACTCCATTCCATTCCACCCAGACAGGAGTGCAGTGACCCAATCTTAGCTCACATTTAATTAACCATTCCATTCCATTCCATTCCATTCCATTCCATTTCATTCTATTGCATTCCCTTCCATTCCATTCCATTCTATTGCGTTCCCTTCCATTCCATTGCAGTCTGATGCACTCCATTCAACTCCACTCCACTCTTCTCCATTCCTCTCCATTCCATTCCTTTCTGTTCCATTCCACTCCAATCCATTGCATTCCATTACACTCCACTCCATTCCATTCTTCTCCATTCCTTTGCATTTCACTCCATTCCACTTCTTTCCACTCCACTCCACTCCTCTGCACTCCACTCCATTCCTTTCCATTCAATTCCCCTGCACTCCAATCCACTCCACTCAAATTCACTCTACTCCACTCCATTCCATTCCATTCCGCTGTGCTCCATACCATTCCACTCCATTCCACTTCACGCTTCTCCAATCCACTCCACTCTATGCCTTACCATTCTATTTGATTCCATTCCTTTATTTTGATGGGATCTCACTCTGTCACCCAGACAGGAGTGCAGTAGCCCAATCTTAGCTCACATTTCATTGCATCAATCTGTTCCATCCCATTGCGTTCCACTCCATTCCATTCCACTCCACTACACTGCACTCCATTCCATTCAATTCCACTCCATTCCACTGCACTGTACTCCACTCCACTCCATTCCATTCCATTTCATTCCACTGTACTCTCATCCACTCCACTCAACTTCACTCCACTCCACTCAACTCCGTTCCGTTCTGTTCCCTTCCTTTCCATTCCATTCCTCTCCATTCCATTCCACTCCACTCCATTCCACTCAACTCCATTCCATTCCAGTCTACTCCGTTTCTTTCCATTCCTTTATTTCAACTGCATCTCACTCTTTCAACCAGACTGGAGTGCAGTGGCACAATCTTAGCTCACATTTCATTTCACCATTCCATTCCATTCCTTTCCACTCCATTCCTTTCCACTCCTGTCCACTCCATTGCATTCTGTTCCATTCCATTTCATTCCACTGCACTTCTGCCAACTCCACTCAACTCCACGCCACTCCTGTGCATTTCTTTCCATTCCGTTCCATTCTATTCCATTCTGTTCCATTCCATTCCATTCCACTCCTTTCTATTCCACCTCTCTCTATTCCACTCCACTCCATTTCATTCAATTCAACTCCTTTCCCCTCGACTCCACTGCATTCCACTCCTTTTCTTCCTGTTCCACTCAACTCCATTCCACTCCCCTTGATTCTATTCCATTCCATTCTATTCAACTCCAAAAGACTCCAATCCACTCCATTCCGCTCCACTCCACTTCACTCCTTTTTAATCCATTCCATTCAAATTCTCTCCATTCCTTTCCATTCCATTAACCTCCATTCCACTCCATTCCACTCTACTCCATTCCAGTCCACTCCACTCCATTCCACTCCATTCCATTCAATTACACTCCACTCCATTCCATAATAGGCAACTCTGTTCCATTCCATTTCCTTATTTCGATTGGATCTCACTTTGTCATCGGACTGAAGTGCAGTGACACAGTCTTAGCTCACTTTTCATTTCACCATTACAACCCATTCCTTTCCATTCCATTCCATTCCATTCCACTACATTCCATTCCATTCCACTACATTCCATTCCATTCCACTGCACTCTGATCCACTCCACTCCTCTCCACTCCACTACAGTCAATTCCATTCCCTTACACTCCATTCGATTTCACTACATTCCATTCCATTCCACTCCACTGCATTCCACTCCACCCCATTCCACTCCACTCTAAACACTCCAAGCCATTCCTTTCCCTTCCACTCCTTTCTTGATATTCCATTCCAATCCATTCCAATCCATTTCACTCCACACGTTTCCATTTGAATCCAATCAACTCCACTCCCCTCCATTCCACTGCATTCCATTCCACTCCAATCCATTCCATTCCATTCTACTCCATTCCATTCCATTCCTTTATGTCGACTGAATGTCTCTGTGTCGCCCAGACAGGAGTGCCGTAGCCCAATCTTAGCTCACAATCCATTAACCATTCCATTGCATTCCATTACATTCCATTCCGTTTCATTCTATTACATTCTATTGCATTCCATTCCATTTCATTGCATTCCGATCCACTGCACTGAAGTCCACTCCACTCCACTCCACTCTGTTCTATTCTGCTTCATCCCATTTCATTCCTTTCCGTTCAATTCTGATCCCCTCCACTCCATTCCATTCCACTTAAATCCACTGCACTCCTATCCACTTCAATCCGTTCCCCTCCACTCCACTCCAATCTATTCCATTCCATTCCATTCCTCTCTATTCCATTCCTTTCCATTCCATTGCATTCTATTCCATTCCATTTCATTCCATTAAATTTCATTCCATTCCATTCCAATTCATACTATTCCATTCCATTCCACTCCATTCCATTCCATTTCTTTATTTCGACGTGTTCTCACTCTGTCACACAGACAGGAGTGCAGTGGCCCAATCTTAGCTCCCATTTAATTACACATTCCATTCCATTCCATTCCATTCCATTCCATTCCATTCCATTCCATTCCATCCCATTCCATCCCATTCCATTCAATTGCATTCCCTTCCATTCCATTGAACTCTGATGCACTCCATTCAACTCGGCTCCACTCTTCTCCATTCCGTTCCATTCCATTCCACTCCAGTTCATTCCAATCCATTCCACTCCACTCCATTGCATTCCTATCCATTCCTTTGCCTTTCACTCCATTCCACTTCATTCCACTCCACTCCAATAAACTCCATTCCATTCCATTCAATTCCCATGCACTCCAATCCACTCCACTCAAATTCACTCCACTCCACTCCATTCCATTCCTTTCCGATCCATTCTGTACCATTACACTCCATGCCATTTCACTCTTCGCCAATCAACTCCACTCCATTTCATTCCATTCTATTCCATTCCATTCCTTTATTTTGATGGGATCTCCCTCTGTCACCTAGAGAGTTGTGCAGTAGCCCAAACTTAGCTCACATTTCCTTTCACCAATCCATTCCAACCCATGGCATTCCTCTACATTCCATTCCACTCCACTCCATTCCATTCCATTCCACTCCATTCCACTCCACTCCACTGCACTCCACTCCATTCCATTCCATTTCATTCCACTGCACACCGATCCACTCCACTCAAATTCACTCCACTCCACTCAACTCCGTTCCATTCCATTCCCTTCTTTTCCATTCCATTCCTCTCCTTTCCGTTCCACTCCACCCCATTCCACTCCACTCCATTTCATTCCCTTCTACTCCATTCCTTTCCATTCCGTTATTTGAACTGGATCTCACTATTTCAACCAGACTGGAGTGCAGTGGCATAATCTTAGCTCACATTTTATTTCACCATTCCATTCCATTCCAATCCATCCCATTCCATTCCACTCCATTCCATTCAACTGCAATCCACCCCACTCCACTCCACTCCATTCCATTGCACTCCAGTCCACTCCATTGCATTCCGTTCCATTCCATTCCATTCCAGTGCACTCCTATCCACTCCACTCTACTTCACGCCACTCTACTGTGTTTCTTTCGATTCTGTTCCATTCTGTTCCATTCCATTCCACTCCTTTCCATTCCACTTCACTCCATTCCACTTCATTCCATTCCACTCCATTCCTCTGCATATCACTCTATTCCACTTAATTCCACTCCACTCCATTCCACTCAACTCCATTTCATTCCATTCAATTCCCCTGCACTCCAATCCACTCCACTCAAATTCACTCCACTCCACTCCAGTCCATTCCATTCCGTTCTGTTCTGTACCACTCCACTCTATTCCATTTCACACTTCTCCATTCTCCTTCACTCCATTCCAATCCATTCTACTCCATTCCATTCCTTTATTTCGATGGGTTCTCACTCTGATACCCAGACAGGAGTGGAGTGGCCCAGTCTTAGCTCACATTTAATTATGCATTCCATTCCATTCCAGTCCGTTCCATTCCATTTTATTCTATTGCGTTCCCTTGCATTCCATTGCACTTGGATGCCCTCCATTCAACTCCAATCCACTCTTCTCCATTCCTTTCCATTCCATCCCATTCCATTCCACTCTAATCCATTCCAATCCATTCCAATCCACTCCATTCCCTTCCTATCCATTCCTTTGCATTTCACTCCATTCCACTTCATTCCCTTCCATTGCATTGCATTCCATTCCACTCCACTCCACTTCACTCCACTCCACTCCATTCCATTACATTCCATTTCATTCCACTGCACTCCGATCCACTCAACTCAAATTCACTCCACTCCACTCAACTCCGTTCCATTCTGTTCTCTTCCTTTCCATTCCATTGCTGTCCATTCCATTCCACCCCACTCCATTCCACTGCACTCCAATCCATTCCATTCTACTTCATTCCTTTCCATTCCTTTATTTCAACTTGATCTCACTATTTCTACCAGACTGGAGCGCAGTGGCATAATATAGCTCACATTTCATTTCACCATTCCATTCCATTCTATTCCATTCCATCCCATTCCATTCCATTCCATTCCATTCCAAACCATTCCATTCCACTCCATTCCATTCAAATCCAATCCACCCCACTCCATTCCATTCCATTCCATTTCACCCCAGTCCAATCCATTTCATTCCGTTCAATTCCATTCCATTTCACTGCACTCCTATCCACTCCACTCAACACCACGCCACTCCAGAGTGTTTCTTTCCATTCCATTCCATTCCATTCCATCTCATTCCATTCCTCTCCATTCCATTCAACTCCAATCCACCCGACTCCACTCCACTCCATTCCATTCAACTCCAATCCACCAGACTCCACTCCACTCCATTCTATTCCACTCCAATCCACTCCATTGCATTCCGTTCCATTCCATTCCATTCCAGTGAACTGCTATCCACTCCACTCAACTCCATGATACTCCGCTGCATTTCTTTCGATTCTGCTCAATTCCATTCCACTCCTTTCCATTCCACTTCCCTCCATTCCACTCCTTTCCATTCCATTTCACTCCATTCCACTCCTTTCCACTCAACTGCAGTGCATTCCACTCCATTCCATTCCATTCTACTCCACTCCACTCCACTCCACTCCTTTCTACTCCCGTTGATTCTATTCCACTCCATTCCATTCAACTCCAAACCACTCCACTCCACTCCATTCCGTTCCACTACACTTCACTCCATTCCAATTCATTCCATTCAATTACAATCCATTCCATTCCATTCCGTTAAAATCCATTCCACTCCATTCCACGCCATTCCATTCCATTCCACTCCACTCCATTCCATAACAGGCAACTCTGTTCCATTCCATTTCTTTATTTCGACTGGATCCCACTTTGTCATCAGACTGAAGTGCAGTGGCACAATCTTAGCTCTTATTTCATTTCACCATTACATCCCATTCCATTCCATTCCATTCCACTACATTCCATTCCATTCCACTGCACTCTGATCCACTCCACTCAACTCCGCTCCACTCCAGTCCATTCCATTCCATTCCACTCCATTCGATTCCAATACATCCCATTCCATTCCACTCCACTGCATTCCACTCCTCCCCATTCCACTCCACTCTACACACTCCACGTCATTCCTTTCCATTCCACTCCTTTCCATGATATTCCATTCCAATCCCTTCCACTCCATTTCAGTCCTCTCGATGCTACTCGAATCCAATCAACTTCACTCCTCTCCATTCCACTGCATTCCATTCCACTTTCATCCATTACATTCCATTCTACTCTATTCCATTCCATTCATTTATGTCGACTGAATCTCTCTTTGTCAACCAGACAGGTTTGCCGTAGCCTAATCTTTGCTCACATTTAATTAACCATTCCATTGCATTCCATTACATTCCATTCCTTTTCATTCTATTACATTCGAATGCATTTCATTCCATTCCATTGCATTCGAATCCACTGCACTGAACTCCACTCCACTCCATTTTATCCTGCTCCATCCCATTCCATTCCGTTCTGTTCAATTCCACTCTATTCCGCTCCTTTCCATTCCACTACTTCCCACTCCACCCCTCTCCACTTCACTCCATTCCACTCGACTTTACTCCATTCTATTCCATTCCATTCCATTCCGTTCTGTTCTCTTCCATTCCGTTCCGTTCCATTCCATTCCATTCCATTCCATTCCATTCCATTCCTTTCCATTAAGTTCCTTTCCATTCCATTGCACTCTGGTGCACTCCATTCAACTCCACTCCTCTCTTCTCCATTCCTTTCCATTCCATTCCATTCCATTCCATTCCAATCCATTCCAATCCATTCCACTCGACTCCATTCCATTCCTCTCCATTCCTTTGCATTTCACTCCATTTCACTTCTTTCCCCTCCACTCCACTCCACTCCACTCCATTCCATTCCATTCCTCTCCACTCCATTCCATTCCATTCCATTCCATTCCACTCCATTCCATTCCATTCCATTCCATTCCATTCCATTACATTACATTACATTACATTACATTCCACTCACCTCCATTATATTCCACTCCCTTCCATTCAACTCTAATCCACTCCACTCCACTCCATTCCTTTCCACTCCACTCCTTTCCATTCCAATACATTACATTCAATTACTCTCCATTCCATTCCATTCCATTCCACTCCAATCCACTCCATTCCACTATATTCCTTTCCACTCCACTCCACTCCATTCCATAACATGCAACTCCGTTCCATTCCATTCCCTTATTTTTACTGTATCTCATTTGGTCATCAGACTGAAGTTCATTGGCACAATCTTAGCTCACATTTTATTTCACCATTCCATTTCTTTCCATTCCATTCCATTCCATTCCATTCCATTCCATTCCATTCCGTTCCGTTCCGTTCCGTTCCGTTCCGTTCCGTTCTGTTCCATTGCATTCCATTCCATTCCTTTCCATTCCACTACATTGCTTTCCATTCCAATGCACTCTGATCCACTCCTCTCAAGTCCGCTCCACTCCAGTCCATTCCATTCCTTTCCACTCCATTCGATTCCACTACATTGCATTCCATTCTTCTCCTTTCCACTCCACTGCATTCTACTCCACTGCGTTCCACTCCACTCTACTGAACTCCAAGCCATTCCTTTCCATTCCACTCCTTTCCACGATGTTCCATTCCACTCCATTCCACTCCACTCGATTCCACTCAAATCCAAACAACTCCACTCCTCTCCATTCCACTGCAATTCATTACATTCCGTTCTTTATTTCGACTGAATCTCACTGTGTCTCCCCGACTGTAGTGCCATAGCCCAATCTTAGCTCACATTTCATTAACCATTCCATTGCATTCCATTCCATTCCATTCCATTTCATTCAATTCCATTCCATTGCATTTCATTCCATTCCATTGCACTCTCTTTCACTGCCCTGAACTACACTGCACTCCGTTTTATTCTTTTCCATCCCATTCTATTCCATTCCATTAAATACTGCTCTACTCCATTCCACTCCATTCCACTTCATCCCACTCCAATCCACTCCACTTCACTCCATTCCCCTCAACTCCACTCCATTCTATTCCATTCCATTCCATTCCATTCCATTCTATTCCATTCCATTCCATTCCATTCCATTCCATTCCATTCCATTCCATTCCATTCCATTCCATTCCATTCCATGCTATTGTGTTCCCTTACATTCCATTGCATTCCGATCCACTCCATTCAAATCCACTCCACTCTTCTCCATTCCGGTCCATTCCGTTCCATTCCATTCTCTTCTATTCCATTCCACTCCAATCTATTCTATTCCATTCCTCTACACACCATTCCATTCCACTCTATTCCTCTATATTTCACTTCATTCCACCCCACTCCACACCACTACACTCCATTCCATTGCATTCAATTCCCCTTCAATCCAATCTACTCCACTCAACTTCACTCCACTCCACTCCATTGCATTGCGTTCCGTTTCTTACCATTCCACTCTATTCCATTTCACCCTTCTCCATTCTACTCCACTCCATTCCAATCCATTCTTCTCCGTTCCATTCCTTTATTTTGACGGGATCTCACTCTGTCACCCAGACAGGAGTGCATTGGCCCAATCTTAGCTCACATTTCATTTCACCAATCCATTATTTCCCATTGAATACCACTCCATTCCATTGCACTCCACTCTATTCCATTCCACTGCACTCCACGTCACTCCACTCCGTTGCATTCCATTCCACTCCACTCCACTGCACTCCACTCTGCTCCATTCCATTCCACTCCACTCCACTGCACTCCACTCCGCTCCATTCCATTCCATTCCATTCCACTACTCTCTGATCCACCGCACTCAACTTTACTTCTCTCCACTCCACTGTGTTCCATTCCATTCCCTTCCTTTCCATTCCATTCCATTCCATTCCATTCTATTCCATTCCATTCCATTCCATTCCATTCCATTCCATTCCATTCCATGCTATTGTGTTCCCTTACATTCCATTGCATTCCGATCCACTCCATTCAAATCCACTCCACTCTTCTCCATTCCGGTCCATTCCGTTCCATTCCATTCCCTTCTATTCCATTCCACTCCAATCTATTCTATTCCATTCCTCTACACACCATTCCATTCCACTCTATTCCTCTATATTTCACTTCATTCCACCCCACTCCACACCACTACACTCCATTCCATTGCATTCAATTCCCCTTCAATCCAATCTACTCCACTCAACTTCACTCCACTCCACTCCATTGCATTGCGTTCCGTTTCTTACCATTCCACTCTATTCCATTTCACCCTTCTCCATTCTACTCCACTCCATTCCAATCCATTCTTCTCCGTTCCATTCCTTTATTTTGACGGGATCTCACTCTGTCACCCAGACAGGAGTGCATTGGCCCAATCTTAGCTCACATTTCATTTCACCAATCCATTATTTCCCATTGAATACCACTCCATTCCATTGCACTCCACTCTATTCCATTCCACTGCACTCCACGTCACTCCACTCCGTTGCATTCCATTCCACTCCACTCCACTGCACTCCACTCTGCTCCATTCCATTCCACTCCACTCCACTGCACTCCACTCCGCTCCATTCCATTCCATTCCATTCCACTACTCTCTGATCCACCGCACTCAACTTTACTTCTCTCCACTCCACTGTGTTCCATTCCATTCCCTTCCTTTCCATTCCATTCCTCTCCATTCCATTCCACTCCACTCCTTTCTACTCCACTCCATTGCATTTCACTCTACTGCATTCCATTCCACTCCTTTATTTCTACTGGACCTCACTCTTTCAACCAGACTGCAGTGCAGTGGCACAATCTTTGCTCACATTTCATTTCACCGTTCCATTCCATTCCTTTCCATTCCATTCTATTCCATTCCATTCCATTTCATTCCCCTCGACTCCATTCCACTCTACTCCACTCCATTACACTCCATGCCATTCCTTTCCATTCCACTCCTTTTCATGATTTTCCATTCCACTCCATTCCACTCCATTCCTCTCCTCTCGATTCCACTCGAATCCAGTCAACTCCACTCCTCTCAATTCCACTGCTTTCCATTCCACTCCAATCCATTACATTCCACTATACTGTATTACATTCTATTACTTTATATCGAGTGATTCTCACTCTGTCACCCATACTGGAGTGCTGTGTCCAATCTTAGCTCCCATTTCGTTTACCATTCAATTGCATTGCATTCCATTCCATTCCATTTCATTCCATTCTACTGCATTCCATTCCATTCCACTGCATTCCTATCCACTCCACTGAATTCGACTCCACTCCACTCCAGTCCATTGCACTCCATTCTATTCTGTTCCATTCTATTCCATTCCGTTATGTTCCATTCTACTCCACTCCATTACATTCCATTCCCATCTATTCCATTCCATTCCATTCCATTCCATTCCATTCCATTCCATTCCATTCCAATGCACACCATTACATTCCATTCTACTCCATTCCATTCCAGTCTTTTATTTCGACGGGCCCAATCTTAGCTCTCATTTCATTAACCATTCCATTCCATTCCATTCCTTTCCTTTGCGTTCCTTTCCATTCCATTCTTTTGCATTATCTTCCATTCCACATCACTCCTATCTACTCCATTCAACTCCACTCCTCTCTTCTCCACTCTGTTCCATTCCTTTCCACTTCATTCCATTCCATTCCATTCCATTCTACTTCATTCCATTCCATTTCCTTCCACTCCATTCCATTCCACTCCATTCCACTCAATTTCACCGCATTCCACTTCATTCCATTCCACTCCCCTCCACTCCATTCCATTCCCCAGCACTCCAATCCACTGCACTCAACTTCATTCCACTCCACGCCACTCCATTCCACTCCATTCTATTCTACTCCATTCCATTCCACTTCATTTCACTCCACTCCAATCCATTCCACTCCACTCTACTCCGCCTCATTAGATTCTATTCCACTCCACTCCACTCCATTCCATTCCATTCCACTCCATTGCATTCCACTCTACTTCATTCCACTCTGCTCCTTTCCATTACATTCTGTTCCATTCTGTTCCATTCCTTAATTTTGACTGGATCTCACACTGCCACCCAGACTGGAGTGCTGCAGCACAAGCTCAGTTCAAATTTCATTTCACCATTCCATTGAATTCCAATCCATTCCACTCCATTCCACTCCACTCCACTCCACTGAATTTCATTCCACTCCACTCCATTCCATTCCATTCCATTTTACTGCACTCCAATCGAATCCACTGAACTCCACTCCACTCCATGCCACTCCACTCCCTTCCTTTCCCTTCTGTTCCACTCCATTCCATTCTACACCATTGCATTCCATTCCTTTATTTTCACTGGATCTCACTCTGTCACTCAGAATGAATTGCAGTGGCCCTATTTTAGCTCACATTTCATTCACCATCAATTCCATTCCTTTCCATACAATTCCTGTGAATTCCATTCCATTCCACTGCATTCTGATACACTCCAATCACCTCCACTCCACTCCTCTCTGTTCTATTCCTTTCTGCTCCATTCAATTCCATTCTTTTCCATTCCATTCCATTCCACTCCAATCCATTCCATTCCACTCCACTGCACTACAGTCCACTCCAGTCCACTCCACTGCACTCCATTCCATTCCATTCAACTACACTCTGATTCACTCTCCTCAACTTTACTCCACTACTCTCCACTCCACCCAAATCCACTCCATTCCCTACACTCCACTAAAGTCTACTTCATTCAACCGCAGTCCACTCCATCCCATTCCTTTCCATTCGATTCTATTCCATTCCACTCCCCTGCAGTCCTCTCCACTCAATTCCCTTCCATTTCACTACAGTCCCCTCCTTTCCATTCCACTGCACTCGAATCCCCTCCTCTCAACTCTTCTCCACTCCACTTTGCTCTACTCACTTCCGTTACTTTCAATTCCATTACATTCCATTCTTTCCATTACACCACAGTCCATTCCACTACACTTCATTCCATTCCATTCCATTCCATTCCACTGCACTCCGATCCACTCCATTCAACTCCATGACACTCCATTCCACTTCAATCCATTACGCTCTGTTCCATACTATTCCATTTCATACCATTCCATTCCACTGCACTCCATTCTAGTCCACTCAACTCCATTCCAATCCATTCCACGCAATTCCACTCCATTACTTTCCATTCCATTCCGCACCATTCCACTCCATTCCATTCCACTCCATTCCATTCCACTCTATTCCAATCCATTCCACTCCCATCCATTCCACTCCACTCCACTCCATTCCACTCGAATCCACTCCGTTGCATTCCATTCCTTTCCATTTGATTCCACTGCACTCCGATCCACTCCACTCAACTGCACTCCATTCTACTCCACTCCACTCTGTTCCATTTGATTCCATTCAATTCAGTTCCATTCCATTCCATTCCATTCCATTCCATTTAACTTGAATCCATTCCATTCCGATCCATTCCATTCCACTCCACTCCACTGTACTCCACTGCATGCCATTCCATTACATTCAATTCCTTTCCAATGCATTCTGAGCCACTCCACTCCACTCCATTCCATTCCTTTCCCATCCGTTCCGTTCCTTTCCATTCCTTTCCACTGCATTCCATTCCATTCCACTCCACTCCATTCCACTCCATTCCATTTCACTACATTCCACACCATTCCACTCCACTCCATAGGACTCCACTCCTTCTCTTCCATTCCAATCCACTCCATTCCATTCCATTCCAATCCAATCCACTCCATTCCACTCCAGTCCATTCCAATCCACTCCGTTCCTCTCCAATCCACTCTAATCCATTTCATTCCCTTCCATTCTACTCCATTCCATGCCATTCCATTACACTGTACTCAACTCCACTCCAGTCCACTCCACTTCTTTCCACTCCACTCTACTCCCTTAGAATCCATCCAATTCCACTCCACTCCATTCCATTCCATTCTACTTCATTCCATTCAATTGCTTTATTTCAACTGTTTCTCACTCTGTCAAAAGACTGGAGTGCTGTGGCACCATCTTAGCTCAGATTTCATTTCACCATTCCATTCCATTCCATTCCATTCCATTCTATTCCTTTCCATTCAATTCAGTTCCATTGCATTCCACACAACTCCACTCAAGTCCTCCCTACTCCACTCCACTTCATCCCACTCCACTCCACTCCTTTCCATTCCACACTACTGCATTCCATTCCATTTCACTCCATTCTAATCCATTCCATTCCATTCCACTGCACTCCAATCCACGCCACTGAAATCCAAACCACTCCACTCCACTACATTCTATTCTATTCCTTTCCGTTATGTTCACTTCCACTCCATTCCTTTCCACATCATTGCATTCCACTCCATTTCACGCCATTCTACTCCATTCCACTCCACTCCACTCCATTCGAACCCACTTCATTGCACTCAAATCCATTCCATTCAATTCCACTCCTTTCCATTCCTATCCATTCCACTCCATTACACTCCACTCCATTACATTAAAATACATTCCACTCCATTCCATTACAATACATTCCACTCCATTCCTTTAAAATCCACTCCATTTCATTCCATTCCACTCCATTCCACTTTATTCCACTCCACTCCATACCACTCCACTCCATTCCTCTTAACTCCACTCCGTTCCTCTCCACTCCACTCCACACCACTCCGTTCCAGTCCACTCCACTCCATTTCATTCCATTCTATTCCATTCCATTGAATTCCGTTATTTCGACAGGATCTCACTCTCTCACCCATACTGGAGTGCCGTAACACAATGTTAGCTCATATTTCATTTCACTATTTCATTCCTTTCCATTCCTTTGGATTTCATTCCATTCCATTCTATTCCACTTCACTCCACTTCACTCCAATCCATTCCTTTCCATTCCATGCCATTCCATTCCATTCCATTTCATTTCACTGCACTCCAATCCATTCTACTGAACTCCAGTACACTCCACCACACTCCACTCTGTTCCATTCTGTTGTGTTCTGATATGATCCCTTCTATTCCTATCCATTCCATTCCACTCCACTCCATTCAACTGCAATCCAATCCACTCAACTCCACTATATTCCACTCCACTCCATTCTACTCCACTCCATTCCACTTCACTCCACTCTATTCCACTCCATTCCATTCCATTCCATACTATGCGATTCCATTCCATTCCTTTATTTCTACTGGATATCTCTCTGTCAACCATATTGGAGTACATTGGCACAATCTTAGCTAACAATTTATTCCACCATTCCATTTCACTTCATTCCATTCCATTTCATTCCACTCCACTGCACTCGCCTCCACTCTACTCCACCACCTGTTACATTCCTTTCCACTCCATTCCATTCAATTCCATTCCATTTCATGTCATTCCATATCATTCCATTCCATTCCACTGCACTCCAATCCACTCCACTCAACTCCACTCCACTCCCTTCCATTCCACTCCACTCCGTTCTATTCCTTTGCTTTCCATTGCATTCCATTCCATTCCATTCCGTTCCGTTCCTTTCCCTTCCCTTCCATTCCATTCCATTCAACTCCACTGAATTCAATTCCACTCCATTCCACTTCATTCCATTCCACTCGTCTCCATTCCCTTCCACTCCATTCCTTTCCATTGCACTCTAATCCACTCCATTCCACTCCATTCCATACCACTCCACTGCATTCAATTCCATTCAACTCCATTCCATTATATTCCACCCCATTCCATTCCATTCCTCTCCATTCCACATCAATCCACTCCACTCAACCCCAATCCAATCCACTCAACTCCTCTCCATTCCACTCGACTCCACTCCACTCCTCTTTGTTCCATTCCACTCCACTCCATTCCATTCCACCCCATCCCATTCCAAACTACTCCACTCAATTCCACTCCACCATACTCCATTCCGTACCACCTCATTCCACTCCATTCCTTTCCATTCCATCCCATTCCATTTCATTCCACTGAAATCCATTCCACTCCAATCCACTCTCCTCAAATCCACTCCAGTCCAATCCACTCCACTCTATTCCATTACATTACATTCCTTTTCATTCCTTTCCATTCAATCCCATTCCATTCCATTCAACTCCACTCCATTCCATACCACTACATTAAACTCCATTCCACTCCACTCAACTCTACTCCACTCCACTCCATTGCATTCCATTCCATTCCACGGAACTCCGGTGTAATCAACTCAAATCCACTCCACTCCACTACGTTCCATTGTGCTCCGTTCCGTTCCATTCTGTTCCATTCCATTCCAGTCCAGTCCATTCCATTCCACTCCTCTCCATTCCACTGAACTCCACCCCACCCCTTTCCACGCCATTCCATTTCACTCCAAACCTTTTCATTTCATTCTATATCATTCCATTCCATTCCACTGCAATCCGATCCACTCAACTCAACTACACGTTATTCCAATCCACTCTACTCCATTCCATTCTACTCCATTCCATTCAACTATACTGCACTCCATTCCATTTCATGGCTTTCCTTTCCCTTCCATTTCACTGCACTCCGTCCACTCCACTAAATTCCACTCCACTCCACTCCTTTCCGTTCCATTCCATTCTGCACCTTTCCATTAAATTCCTTTCTGTTCCATTACATTCCTTTTCACTTCACTCAATTCCATTCCACTCCATTGCATTCCATTCCACTCCACTCCACTCTGATCCACTCCATTCCATTCGGTTCCATTCCGTTCCATTCCACTCCACTCGATTCCACTCCACTCAATTCGACTCCACTCCACCACACCCCTCTCCACTCCATTCCATTTCACTCCAATCCTTTTCACTTCATTCCATATCATTAAAATCCATTCCATTGCAATCCACTCCACTCCACTAAACTCAATTCTACTCCACTCCTCTCTACTCTGTTCCACTATACTCCATTCCGTTCCACTACACTACATTCCATTCCATTTCCTGGCTTTCCATCCCCTTCCATTTCACTGCACTCTGTCCATTCCACTCAATTCCACTCCACTCTAATCCATTCCTTTCCGTTCCATTACAGTATTCTCCTTTCCATTAAATTCCATTCTGTTCCATTCAATTCCACTTCACTCCACTCAATTCCATTCCACTCTGTTCTATTCCATTCCACTCCACTCCAATCCACTCCATTCCATTTCATTCCATTCCCTGCCATTCCATTCCATTCCACTGCATTCCATTCCATTGCACTCCATTCCACTGCACTCCTTCTCGCTTCATTAAATTACTCTCCACTCCATTCCACTCCACTCCTCTCCGCTCCACTCCATTGCATTCCACTCCATTCCATTCCATTCTATTTCACTCACTTCCATTCTTTTCCACTCCAGTCCACTACATTTCACTCCACTACACTCCACTGTACTCCACTCCATTCCATTCCACTCCATTCCACTACAATCTGTTCCACTCTACTTCATTCCACTCCAATGCTCTTCATTCCAATCCATTCCTTTCCATTCCACCCCATTACATTCCATTCAAGTCCACTTCATTCCACCCCTTTCCATTCCACTCAAATCCACTCCACTGCATTCCACTCCACTCCAGTCCATTCCACTCCATTCCACTACATACCGTTCCACTCCTCTCCATTCCATTCTATTCTATGGCATTTCATTCCATTCCTTTATTTTAACTGGGTGTCACTCTCTCACCCAGACTGGAGTTCAGTCGCAAATTTTAGCTCACATTTCATTTCACCATTCCATTCCATTCCATGTCATTCCATTCCATTCCATTCCGTTCCATTTCATCCTAGTTCATTCCACTGCACTTTTATCCTCTACACTCAACTCCAGTCCAATCCACTCGTTTCAAATCCATTCTGTGTCATTCCATTCTGTTCTGTTTCATTCCACTCCATTCCATTCCACTCCACTCCATTCAACCCCACTCCCCTCGATTCCACTCCTATCCACTCCACTCCACTATACTCCACTGCACTCCGTTCCATTCCACTGCATTCCATTCCATTCCTTTATTTCGACTGAATCTTTCACTGTAACTCTGACTAGAGTGCATTGGCAGAATCTTAGCTCATATTTCATTTCTTCTTTCCATTGCATTACATTTCATTGCATTCCATTCCATTTCACTCCATTCCACTGTGGTCCAATCCATTCCACTCAATTCCACTCCACTCCACTCAACTCCATTCCAATCCACTCCACTCCATTCCATTACACTCCTTTCCATTCCTTTCCATTCCATTCCACTCCATTCCACTCCTTCCATTCCACTCCAATCCAATCCACTCCACTCCATTCCACTCCACTGCACTCCTTTCCATTTTGTTCCATTCCATTCCATTTGACTGCAGTCCGATCCACTCCCATTTATTCCACACCACTCCAGGCCACTCCACTCCGTTCCATTCCATACCGTTCCATTCTATACTGTTCCATTCTGTTTCGTTCCATTCCACTCCATTCCATTCCACTTCATTCCATTCTACTCCAGTCTCTTTTACTCCATCCCACTCCATTCCACTCCATTCCACTCTACTCCATTCCACCACAATCCACTCCACTCCAATCTGTTCTGATCCCCTCTATTCCATTCTGTTCCATTCCATTTCATTCCGTTTGATTCCATTCCATTCCACTCCACTCCGTTCAATTCCTTTCCATTCCATTCCACGCCACTCCATTCAATTCCACTCCATTACACGCCACTCCACTCCACTCCACTCCACTCCATTCCATTCCATTCCTTTCTATTCCATTCCACTCCATTCCATTCACCTCCATTCTATTCAACTCCACTCCATTTCACTCCACTCTCATTCACTCCCCTCAACTCCACAGCATTCCATTCCAGTGTATTTTATTCCACTCCATTCCACTCAATTTCATTCCATTATATTCCACTCCACTCTATTCCACTCCAATCCATTTCATCCATTACATTCCATTCTACACCATTCCACTCCACTCCTCTCCATTCCATTAAATTCCACTCCATTCCATTATGTTCCATTTCATTCCACTCCGCTCCGCTCCACTGCATTCCAGTCCACTGCATTCAGCTCCACTCCACTTGATTCCACTGCATTCCTCTCTACTCCACTCCTCTCCCTTCCCTTCCATTCCATTCCATTCCACTGCAATCTGACACACTCCACATGACTCCGCACCACCTAACGCCACTGCACACCATTCCATTCCATGCGGTTCCATTCCATTCCATTCCATTTCACTCCATTCAATTCCACTCCTCTCCATTCCACTCCACTCCATTTCACTCCATTCCCTACAATTCCACTCCTCTCCACTCCACTCCATTCCATCAGTTCCATTCCCTTCCATTCCTTTATTTCGACTGAAATCACTCTGTTACCCAGACTGGAGTGCAACGGCACAATCTTAGCTCACATTTCATTTCACCTTTCCTTTCTATTCCTTTCCGTTCCATTCCATTCCATTCCATTCCATTGCATTCTGTTCCACTGCACTTCGATTCACTCCACTCAACTCCACTCCACTTCCTTCCCTTCCTGTCCTTTCCTTTGTGTTCCATTCCATTCCATTCCATTGCATTCCACTCAATTCTATTCCAATCCACTGCATTTCTCTCCATTCCCCACCATTCCACTCCATTGCACTACATTTCTCTCTACTCGAATTTATTTCATTCCACTCCATTTCATTCCATTCCACCCAATTCCGTTTCTGTCCATCCCACTCCATTCCACTCCATTCCACTCCAAACCGTTCCACACCACTCCAGTCTGTTTTATAAGTTCCAATCCATTGTGTTCCATTCCATTTCGTTCGATTCGATCCCATTCCACTCCACTCAATTCCATTCCACTGCATTCCATCCACTGCACTCCTTTCCATTCCATTACACTCCACTCCATTCCATTCCATTCCACTGCACTCCAATCCATTCCACTTTACTCCTCACGACTCAATGCAACTCCACTCCATTCCTTTCCTTGCCTTTCCATTCCATACCCTTCCATTCCTTTCCATTCCACTCCTTTCCATTCCACTTCACTCCATTGCACTCCACTCCTGTTAAGTCCACCCCAATCCACTCCACTCTACTCCACTCCACTCGATGCCACTCCACTAAATTCCATTCCACTCCATTCCATTCCATTCCAATTTATTCAATTCCATTCGTTTCCACTCTATTCCACTCCATCCCACTCCACTCTATTCCACTCCACTTCATTCCACTCTTCTCCACTCCACTCCACTCCATTCCATTCCACTCCATTCCACTCCAGTCAAATCCACTCCACTTCATATCACTCTTCTTCAATCCTTTCCATTCCACTCCACTCCATTCCGTTCCATTCCACTCCACTCCATTCCATTCCATTCCACTCCATTCCACTCCAGTCAAATCCACTCCACTTCATATCACTCTTCTTCAATCCTTTCCATTCCACTCCACTCCATTCCGTTCCATTCCACTCCACTCCATTGCATTCCACTCCACTCCTTCTCATTGCACTACATCTCACTCCATTGCACTACTTCCCAATCCAGTCCACTCCATTCCACTGAAATCCCCTCTATTCAATTCCACTCCAATCCACACCATTCTATTCCATTTCATTCCATTTCATTCCATTCCATTCCATTCCATTAAACTCCACTCCACTCCACTCCGCTGCATTCCACTGCACTCAAGTCCATTCCATTCTATTTTCTTCCACTCCTGTCCAATACATTCATTTCCACTCCATTCCATTCCACTGTGCTGCATTCCTTTCCACTCCACTCCACTCCAGTCCATTCCATTACATTTCTTTCCATTCCATTCCGTTGCATTCCATTCCACTCCACTCCATTCCAGTCCCATCGATTCCACTCTACTCCCCTTGATTCCACTCCACTCTGCTGCACTCCACTCCATTTTATTCCATTTCTTTCCATTCCACTGCACTCTGATCCAATCCACTTAACTCCACTCCAATCCACTCCACTCAAATCCATTCCATTCCACTCCATTCCATTCCATTCCATTCCATTCCATTCCATTCCATTCTATTCTTCTGTAGTCAATTCCACTCCACTCAACTCCAATCCACTGCATTCCTTTCAATTCCGTTCCGTTCCACACCGTTCCATTCCATTCCATTCCATTCCACTCCACTACATTCCATTCTACTCCTTTTGATTCCAATCCATTCAAATCCATTACCCTGCATTCCACTCCTTTCCAGTACATTCCACTCCACTCCACTCCGTTGCTTTCCGTTCCTTTCTGTTCAGTTCTGTTCCCTTCCGTTCCGTTCCATTGAAGTCCATTCCACTCCATTGTACTCCACTCCATTCCACTCCAGTCCATGCCACTCCACTCCACTCCGATCCATTACATTCAATTCCATTTCCTTCTTTTCCATTCCATTCCACACAATTCCATTCCATTGCATTCCATTGCATTCCTTTGCATTCCTTTCAACTTCACTCCACTCCACTCCACTCCATTCATTTCCACTCCTATCCCCTCCATTCCACTCCACTCCACTCCATTGCATACCACTCCACTCCAGTCTATTCCACACCGTTCCATTACACTCAATTCCATTCAATTCCATTCCAATGCATTGCATTCCATTCTGCTCCAATCCATTCCATTCCATTCCATTACACTCAATTCCATTCCATTTCTCTCCACTCCACTCCAATCCACTCCACTGAATTCCATTCCATTTTATTTGACTGCAATCGGATACACTCCACTGAACACTCCACTGTACCTCACTGCATTCCTTTCCTTTCCCTTCCATTCCGTTCGTTTCTATTTCATTCAATTCCAGTCCATTCTATTCCACTCTACTCCCTTCCACTCTTCCACGTTTCACTCCATTCCACTCCATTCCACTACTCTCCACTCCAATCCACTGCAATCAATTCCCTTCCACTCCAGTCCATTCCATTCCATTCTATTCCATTCCACACCATTCCACTCAATTAAACTCCACTCCATTCCATTGCACTCCATTCAACTACACTCCACTCCATTCCACTCAATTCCATTCCGTTCCACTCCATTCCATTCCATTTCACTCCGTTCCATTCCATTCCACTCAATTCCATTCCGTTTCACTCCATTCGATTCCATTCCTTTCCATTCTATTCCATTCCATTCCATTCCATTCCATTCTAATCCACTCCACGCCATTGCTCTCCACGTCACTTAATTCTATTCCTTTCCATTCCATTTCTTTTCACTGCACTCTGATCCACTCTTTTCATCTCAACTCCACTTCTCTCCACTACACTCTATTCCGTTCAGTTTTATTCTCAGTCTGTCACTCAGACAGAAGTGCAGTGGCACAACCTTAGATCAAATTTTGTTCCACAATTCCATTCCATTACATTCCATTCCGTTCCATTCCATTCCATTCCATTCCATTCCATTCCATTCCATTCCATTCCATTCCTTTCTACTCCACTCCACTCCACTTCACTCCACTAGACTCCACTCCATTCCTTTCCTTTCCACTGCACTCTGATCCTCTCCTCGAAGCTCCACTCCACTTTCGTCCTTTCCATTACATTCCTTTCCATTCCATTCCATTAAATTTCTTTCCATTCATTCCATTTCACTCCACTCCATTGCATACCACTGCGTTTTTCTTCATTCCATTCCACTCCACTCCACTCCATTCTACTCAACTCTACTACACTAAACTCCATTCCATTCGATTCCATTCCATTCCATTCCAACCCAGTGCACTCCGATCATCTCCACTCCACTCCACTCCACTCCATTCCCTTTTGTTCCATCCCATTCTGCTCCTTTCTACTCCATTCCTTTCCACTCCACTCCCTTCCATTACTCTGAATTTCATTCCTGTAAACTCCATTCCTTTCCCCTCCACTCCACTCCATTTAATTCAACTCCATTCCATTCCATTCCATACAATTCCATTTCATTCCACTGCATTTCATTCCATTCCATTTCATTCCATTAAACTCCACTCCATTCCACTACACTCCATTCCACTCCACTCCATTCCACAGGATTCCATTCCATTCCACTCCATTCCTTTCCATTCCATTCCACTCCATTCCACTCCATTATACTTCATTCCATTCCACTGCACTCGACTCCATTCCACTGAACTCCATTCCATTCCCGTGTAATCCTGTCCACTCAATTCCACTACATTCTACCCCGTTCCACTCCACTCCATTCCACTTCACTCCATTCCACTCCACTCTACTTCATTACACTCCATTTCATTCGAATCCACTCCATTCCATTCCATTCTACTCTATTCCATTGCATTCCTTTATTTCGAATGGATCTCACTCAGTCACCTCAGACTGGAGTGCAGTTCCAGAATCTTAGCTCACATTTCATTTCACCATTCCATTGCATTCCATTCCATTCCATTTCATTCCATTCCATTCTATTGCATTCCTTTCAATTCCTTTCCACTCAGCTCCACTGCACTCTTCTCCACTACACTCCTTCCTATTAAATTCCGTACCAGTCCACTACAATTTTCTCCACTGTACTACATTCCACTCCACTCCCCTCCACTCCACTCCACTCCACTTATCTCCACTCCACTTCACTTCTTTCCATTTCGTTTCATTCCTTTCTGTTCCATTCCTTTCCATTCTGTTCCATCCTAATCCAATCCACTCTACTCCATTCCATTCCACTCCATTTCACACCACACCACTCCACTCCACACCACTCCATTCCATTCAATTAAATTACATTCCACTTTACTCCAATACACTCCACTCAACTCCACTCCAATCCACTTCCTTCCATTCTTTTCCGTTCTGTTCCATGCCTTTGCACTCCATTTCATTCCATTCCATTCCACTGCATTCCAGTCCAATCCATTTCACACCATTCCACTCCATTCCACTCTGCTCCATTCCACTCCACTCCTTTCCATTCCACTGCATTCCATTCCATTCCACATCATGAATCTCCTTTCCATTCCACTTCATTTCACTTCCCTCCATTCCACTCCACTCCCCTCCACTCCATATCACTCCACTCCACTCCTTTCCATTCCATTCCACTCCATTCCACTCCACTCCTTTCCACTCCACTCCACTTCTTTCCATTCCATTCTATTCCACTCAATTCTACTCCACGTCATTCAACTCCACTCAACTGCATTCCACTCCATTCCATTCCATTCCACTTATTTGCATTCCACTCCTCTCCATTTCACTCTATTCCATTCCACTCCTTTGAATTCCATTGCATTCTACTCCATTCTATTGCATTCCTCTATTTTGAATGACTCTCACTCTGTCTCCCAGACAGGAGTGCAGTGTCACAATCTTAGCTCACTTTTAATTTCACCATTCCATTCCCCTCCATTTCATTTTATTCCACTCCTCTCCACTTCACTGCAATCCACTCTACTCCATTCCATTCCATTCCATTCCATTCCACTGTATTCTGATCCACTCCACTCAACTCCACTCCAGTCCACTCCACTCCGTTCAGTTCCTTTCCATTCCATTCAATTCCATTCCATTCCATACCATTCCACCCCATGCCACTCCACTCAACTGCACGCTCCTCCAATCCATTGTATTCCTTTCCACTGCACTCCAACCCAATCCACTCAACTCCACTCCAGTCCACTCCAATACGTTCCTTTCCTTTCTGTTCCCTTCTGTGCCGTTCCTTTCCTCTCCATTCCATTCCAATCCATTCCGTTGCACTGCACTCTAATTCACTCTATTTCACTCCATTCCACTCCACTCCACTCCATTCCACTCCATTCCATTCCATTCCAATCCATTCCATTCAATTCCTTTCCACTCCATTCCACTCCCCTCCATTCCAGTCCACTCAACTCCATTCCACTCTGTTCCATTCCTCACAACTCCGGTACATTCGACTCTATTCCATTCCTTTCCATTCCTTTATTTCTTCTTGATCTCACTCTGTCACCCTGACTGGGGAGTGGTAGCAGAATCTTAGCCTACATTTCATTACACCATTCCATTCCATTCCATTCCTTTCCATTTCATTCCATTCCACTCCATTCCATTCCATTCCACTCCATTCCATTCCATTCCACTGAAGTCCTTTCCACTGCAATCCACTTCACTCCACTGCACTCTACTTCGTTCTGTTCCATTCCATTCCATTCTGTTTCAGTCCACTCAAGTCCATTCCATTCCACTCCTTTCGACTCCACTCCTCTCCACTCTGTTCCATTCTGTTTCTTTCCATTACGTTCCATTCCATAGCATTCCACCTCATTCCAATCCACTCCATTTTATTCCACTCCACACATTTCACTCAATAAAACTCCACTACGTTCCATTCCAGGCCGCTCCATTCTATTCCATTCTACTTCATTTCATTCAATTTGATTCCACTCAATTCCACGCGATTCCACTGCTTTCCATTCGTCACCACTTCATTCCACTCCACTCCGCTCGTTTCCAGTCCATTTCATTCCATTCCACTCCACTTCATTCCTTAGCATTCCTCTCCATTCTCCTCCATTCAACTTAACTTTATTCTCTTCCACTCCAATCTACTTCACTCCATTTCATTCCACTCCATTCCATTCCACTGCACTCCATTCCATTTCATTCTACTCCATTCCATTCCATTCCTTTATTTCGACTGGATCTCAGTCTGTCATCCAGACTTTAATACAGTGGAACAGGATTAAAATACACTTCATTTCACCATTCCATTCCATTCCATTCCATTCCATTCCCCTCCACTCCACTCCACTCAATTCCACTCCATTCCTTTCCTTTCCACTACACTCCTATCCAATCCTCTCACTTCCACTCCTCTCCACTCCCCTCCATTCCATTCCATTCCATTCCATTCCATTCCTTTCCATTCCATTCCATTCCGTTACATTCCATTCTGTTCCATTCCAATCTTTTTCACTCAAATCCTTTCCATTCCACTCCATTCCACTTCACTCCACTCCATTCCAAACCCCTCCACTCCACTCAGTTCCGTTCCTTTCCATTCCTCTGCACTCTGGTCCACTCCATTAAGTTCCACTCCACTCTATTCCACTCCGTTCCATTCCATGTTTTTCCATTCCATTCAACCCCAATTCACTCCAATGCAATTCATTCCATTCCTCTCCATCCCACCCCAATCCACACCATTCCACTCCACTCCATTCCATTCCACTGTGTTCAATTCAAACCCATTCCATTCCAATCCATTGCAGTCCATTCCACTCCCCTCCATTCCACTCAACTCCCCTCCATTCCACTCCACTCCATTCCATTCCATTTTACTCCATTCCAATCCTTTATTTAGACTGATTCTCTCTCTGTCACCCACTCTGGAGTTCAGTGGCACAATCTTAGCTCATATTTCATTTCACAATTCTATTCCATTCCATTCCCTTCCAATCCATTCTATTCCTTTCCATTTCATTCCATTCCATTCTATTCCATTCCATTCCATTCCATTCCATTCCATTCCATTCCATTCCATTCCATTCCAGTACACTGCACTCATCTCCAATCCATTCATTTCATTCCATTCCAATGCACTCTTATCCACTCCACTCCACTCCACTGCACTCAACTGCACTCCATTCCATTCCTTACCGTTCCCTTCCCTTCCATTCCCTTCCATTCCTTTCCTTTCCACTCCTATCCATTCCACTCCACTCCAATTCACTCCATTATCCTCTATTCCACTCCACTCCACTCCGTTCCACTGCACGGCTTTCCATTCCACTCCATTTCATTCAATTCCTTTCCACTCCATTCTACTCCATTCCACTCCACTCCATTCCACTCCACTCCATTCCACTCCAATCCATTCTAATCCTCTCTATCCCATTCCACTCCTCTTCATTTCATTCTGTTCTTCTAAATTCCTTTCCACTCCGTTCATTTATGTCGACAGGATCTCACTCTTTCACTGAGACTGGATTGCAGTGAAACAATCTTATCTCACATTTCATTTCACCGTTTCATTCCATTCCATTCCTTTCCACTCCACTCCATTCCATTCCACTAAATTCCACTCTATTCCACTGCATTCCATTCCACTGCAGTCTATTGCACTCCATTCCACTCCATTCCATTCAATTCTACTCCAGTCCATTCCATTCCACTCCCTTCTCCTCCATTCCACTACACTTCATTCCACTCCACTCCATTCCCCTTCACTCCACTCTATTCCATTCTATTGCAATCCACTCCACTCCATTCAATTCCAGTATACTCCATTCCTTTCTATTCCCCTATTTCGACTGGATCTCAATCTGTCACCCAGACCGGAGTGCAGTTTCACTATCTTAGGTCACATGTCATTTCCTAATTCCATTTAATTCCCTTCCATTCCATTCCAATCAACTAAACTCCACTCCAATCCACTCCACTCCTCTTCCCTTAATGCTACACCACTCCATTCCATTCAATTTCATTCAATTCCTTTCCACTGCACTGCGATCCACTCCAGTCTACTCCTATCAACTCCACTCCTTTCCATTCCATACAGAAACCTTCCATTCCTTTACATTTCACTCCCTTCCTTTCCAATCCACTCCATTCCTCTCCACTCCATTTCACTCCATTCACCTCCTTTACACTCCATTCCATTCCGTTCCATTCCATTCCATTCAACTAAATTCCATTCCATTTTTTCCCACTTCATTCCATTCCACTCCACTAAATTCCATTCCAATACTTTCTACTCTACTCCACCACATTCTGCTCCATTCCATTCCACTCTACTCCATCCCATTCAATTCTACTACGCTCCATTTCATTCCATTATTTTATTTCAACTCGGTCTCACCCTTCATACCATACTGGAGTGAAGTGGCACAATCTTAACTCACATTTCATTTCACAATTCCATTCCATTCCATTCCATTTCACTAAAATCCTCCACTCCACTCCATTCCATTCCACTGCACTTCAATCCACTCCACTGAACTCCACTCCACTCCACTCCAATTTGTTCCATTCCGTTTTGTTCCATTCCATTCCATTCCATTCCATTCCGCTTTCCTCCATCCCATTCCATTCCTCTCCATTCTACTCCACTTCACTTCTCTCCACTCCACTCTAGTACTCTACTCTACACTAAACTTCACTCCATTCCATTCCATTCCATTCTATTCCATTCCATTCCATTCCACTGCATTCCCATCCTCTCCGCTCAACTCGTTTCCACTCCACTCCACCCTGTTTCGTTCCATTATATTTTTTCTTTTCCATTCCATTCTATGCCATTCCATTCCATTCCACTCCACTCCACTTCATTGCACTCCACTCCACTCCAATCCACTCTACTCCATTATATTCCATACCACTCCACTGCACTCCGTTCCACTCCACTCAACTCTTATCTACTCCACTACACTCTGTTCCATTCCATTCCATTTTGTTATATTCCATTCCACTCCATTACATTCCAGTCCACTCCATTCCACTCCAATCCACGTCTTTCCACTCCACTCCATTCCACTCCATTCCACTCGACTCCACTGCACTGTGTTACTTTGCGTTCCATTCCATTCCATCCCATTCGTTTCCAGACCATTCCATTCCATTGTATCCTATGCCACTGCACTCCATTCCACTCCACTCAACTCCACTCCACACCTCACCACTCCACTTAGTTCCATTTTGTTCCATTCCATTCTTTTCCCTTCCACTCGAATCCATTCCATTGAAATCCATTTCACTCAATTCCACTCTACTCCACTCCTGTCCACTCCAATTGACTCAACTCCACTACATTCCATTCCATTCCATTCCATTCCATTCCATTCCATTCCATTCCATTCCATTCCATTCCATCCCACGGCACTCCTGTCCATGCCACTCCTCTCTACTTCACTCCGTTCCATTCCATTCTGTTCTGCTCCATTCCGTTCCATTCCATTCATCTCCACTCCACTCATCTACATTCCATTACATCCGATTCCATTCCACTCCATTGCACTACTCTCCACTACACTTCATTATACTCCACTCCATTCCATTCCATCCCATTGCATTCTGCTCCATTCCACTGCACTGCATTCCACCCACTCCACTCCACTTCATTCCATTACATTCCATCCCATTCCACTCTTCTCCTCTCCTTTCCATTCCACTCCACTTCATTCCACTTCACTCCACTCCAGTCCGTTCCATTCCATTCTATTCCATTTCATTTGATTCCATTCCACTGTATTCCATTCGATTCCTTTCTTTTGAGAATATCTCTATCTGTCACCCATCCTGAAGTGCAGTGCCACAATCTCATCTCACGTTTTCTTTCACCGTTCCATTCCATTCTATTCCATTCCATTCCACTCCACTCCACTCCACTTCACACCAATCTTTTCCACTCCACTCCAGTCCATTCCATTCCAGTCCACTCCATTCCTTTCCATTCCATCCCATTCCCTTCCACTACATTCCTCTCCACTCCACTCCACTCCAATCCACTCCACTCCATTCTATTCCATTCCACTCCAGTCATTTCCATTCCTTTCTTTAGAGAGGATCTCACTCTGTCTCCCTGGGTGGTTTGCAATGTCACAATCTCAGCTTACATTTCATTTCACCATTCCATTCCATTCCATTCCATTCCATTCCATTGCATTCCATTCCATTCCACAGCACTCCACTCCTCTCCACTCAATTCCAATCCACTTCACTGCAATCCATTGCATTCCATACAATTCATATCCCTTCTATTCCACTGCTTTATGTCGATATGATCGCGTTGTGTCACACAGGCTGTATCACCGTGGAAGAACCTCAGCACACATTTCTTTTCACCATTCCATTCCATTCCCTTCCATTCCACTCCACTCCCCTCCACTCCATTACTCTCCAGTCCACTCCACTCCAATCCATTCCACTCCACTCCACTCCCCTACATTCCATTTCTTTCCATCCCATTCCATTCCACTCCTTTCCACTCCATTCTATTGCGTTTCATTCCATTCCACTTCATTCCTTTCCAATATTTTCTTTTCACAGGATCTCACTCTGTACCAAAGGCTGGAGTGCAGTGGCACTATCTCTGCTCACATTTCCATTCACCATTCCATTTCACTCCATTCCATTCCGTTCCACTACTCTCAGATCAACTTCACTCAACTACACAGCACTCTGCTCCACTCTACTCCAATCTGTTCTGTTCCGTTCTGTTCCATTCCTTTCTGGTCCATTCTGTTCCCCTCCACTCTACTCCACTACATTCCATTACATCCGATTAAATTCCTCTCCATTTAAATCCACTCCGTTTCATTTCATTCCACTCCACTCCAATCCATTCCACACCACTCCACTACATTCCACACAACTCCATTCCACTACATTCCACTCCACTATTCTCCATTCCACTCCACTCCTTTCCATTCCTTTCCACTCCACTCCATTCCACTCCACTCCACTCCATTCCATTCAATTCCATTCCATCAAATTCCACTGAACTCAGATCCACTCCACTCAACCCCACACCACTTTACTACACTCCACTCTGTTCCATTCTGCTCCATTCTGTTCCATTCCATTCCTGTCCATTCTGTTCCACTCTACTCCACTACATTTCATTACATCCGATTCCATTCCTCTCCATTCCACTGCACTCCATTTCATTTCGTTTCACTCCACCTCACTCCACTCAACACCACTCCACTCCATTCCATTCCACTCCACTCCACTTCACTATGTTGTACTCCATTCCACTCCATTCCATTACATTCCACACAACTCTATTCCATTCCAATCCACTCCATTCTATTCCTTTCCTTTTCATTCCATTCCATTCCATTGCATTCTGTTACATTCCTTTCTATTCCATTCCCATCCATTTCATTCCATTCCATTCCACTCCACTCGATTTCATTCCATTCCTCTCCATTCCATTTCATTCCACTGTACTCCATTCCATTCAACTCCACTCCACTCCACTGCACTCCACTCCAATCCGTTCCACTCAACTTCACTACTCTCCACTCCACTCCTCTCCATTCCATTCCATTCCATTCCATTCCATTCCATTCCATTCCATTCCATTCCATTCCATTTTATTCCATTCAGTTCCTTTCCATTCCACTCCACTCCATTCGATTCAATTTCACTGAACTCTGGTGTACTCCACTCAAATCCACTTCACTCCACTCTGTTCCCTTCAATTGCTCTCCTTTAACTTTCATTATTTTGCATTCCCTTCCTTTCCTTTCCATTTCATTCCACTCTATTCCATTTCACTCCATTCGTCTCCATTACACACAAATCTACTCAACTTCACTCCACTCCACTCTACTCCATTACACTCCTTTCCATTCCTTTCACTTCCATTCCATTCCACTCTCTTCCATTCCACTCCACTCCATTCTTCTCCACTCCATTTCTCTCCATTCCACTCCATTCAACTACTCTCCGTTCCACTCCCCTCCAGTCCATTGCAATACACTCCATTCCATTCCCTTCCACTTCATTCCCTTCTATTCCATTCCACTCCATTCCTCTCCACTCCGCTCCACTCCATTCCACTCAATTCCATTCCACACAACTCCATTCCATTCCATTGCATTCCTTTCCATTCCATTCCTATATTTCTACTGCGTCTCTCTCTGTCACCCACACTGGAATATAGTGGAACAATCTTACCTCACATTTTGTTTCACAATACGCTTCCATTCCACTTCATTCCATTCCACTCCACTCCATTCCATTTCTTTACACTTCTCTCCACCCCAGTTCACTCCACTCCACTCAACTACACTCCATTTCATTCCACTGCAGTCCAATCCTCTCCACTCCATTCAATTCCACTGAATTCCATTCATTTCCATTCCATTGTTCTTCACTCAGACCCACTCTTTGCCACTCCACTGCATTACACACCACAACAATCAAATTCATTCCCTTCCATTCCATGCCATTCCATGCCATTCCATTCCATTCCACTCCATTCCTTTCCACTCCATGCCTTTCCATTCCACTCCACTCCACTCCCTTCCATTGCACTAAACTCCACTCCATTCCATTGCATTCCATTGCATTCCATTCCATTCTATGCCATTCCATTCCATTCCAGTGCACTCGGATCCACTCCACTTGACTCCACTCCACTCCTTTCCATTCCATTCCATACATTCCATTTCATTCCAATCCATTCCATTCCATGAAATTCCATTCCAATTCGCTCCCTTCCACTCCACTCCATCGAACTCCATTCCTCTCCATTCCTCTCCACTGCACTCCTCTCCAATGCACTCCACTCCAATCTACTTTATTCCATTCCATGAAATTCTACTGCACTCCAATCCACTCCACCCAACTCTACTCCACTCGAATCTACTCCACTGCATTCCCTTCCGTTCGTTTGATTCCATTCAGTTCCGTCCCATTCCACTCCATTACATTCCACTCAAATATTTTCCTCTCCACTCCATTTTACTCCATCCCACTCCATTCCACTACATTCCACTCCACTCTGCTCAACTCCTTCCCATTCAGTCCACTCCACTCCCTTCCATTCCATTCCATTTCTTTTGAGTGCACTCCGAAGCACTCCACTGAACTCCACTCCACTGCACTCCATTCTATTCTGTTCCATTCGATTCTGTTCTATTCTCTTCTATGTCCTTCCACTCTGTTCGATTCCACTCCACTCCTTTCCAATCCATTCCGTTTCACTCCGTTCCACTCCATTCAACTACACTCCACTGCACTCCACTCCAATCAACTCCGTTCCTTTCCATTGCATTCCATTCCATTCCATTCCATTCCATTCCATTCCATTCCATTCCATTCCATTCCATTGCAATTCATTCCACCCCACTCCATGGCAATCCACAGCATTCCACTCCACACAATTTCACTCCATCCATTCCACTGAGTTCCATTAATTTTCATTCTCTCCATTACACTCCTCTCCAATTCATTCCATTCCACTCCACTCCATTCCACTCCACTATATTCCACTCCACTCCATTCCCCTCCATTTCATTCCACCCCACACCATTCTACTCCATTCTATTCCGTTCCATTCCAGTCTGTTCCATTCTGTTCTATGTCATTCCACTCTGTTCAATTCCACTCCATTCCATTTCAATCCATTCCGTTTCTCTCCGTTCCACTCCATTCAACTACACTCCACTGCACTCCACTCCAATCCACTCCATTCCATTCCATTGCACTCCATTCCATTCTATTCCATTCCATTCCATTCCATTCCATTCCATTCCATTCCATACCATTCCATTCCATTGCAATTCATTCAACTCCACTCCATTGCACTCCACAACATTCCAGTCCACACAATTTCACTCCATCCATTCCACTGAGTTCCATTAATTTTCATTCCACTCCATTACACACCTCTCCAATTCATTCCATTCCACTCCACTCCATTCCACTCCACTATATTCCACTCCACTCCATTCCCCTCCATTCCATTACACCCCACACCATTCTACTCCATTCTATTCCATTCCAATGCATTCTTTTTTTCTACTGGATCTCACTCTTTCACACAGATTGAAGTGTAGTGGCACAATCTTATCTCACATTACATTTCACCATTCCATTGCATTGCATTCCATTCCATTCCATTCAATTCCATTCCATTCAACTCCACTCCACTTCACTCCATTCCATTCCATTCCATTCCATTCCATTCCAGAGAACTGCACTCTTCTCCACTCCACTCCATTCCATTCCATTGCATTCAACTCCATTTCCATGGACTCTGATCCAGTAAACTCATTTCCACTCCAGTACATTCCACTCTTCTCCTTTCAATTCTATTCCATTCCATTCGTTTCCATTCCATTCTATTCTGTTCCATTACATTCAATTGCATTCCATTCCATTCCATTCCATTCCAATCCATTCCTTTGCAATTCACTCTGTTCTACCCCATTCCATTCCTTTCCACTCCACTCCATTCCATTCCATTCCACTGCATTCCATTCCATTCCACACCATTCCATTCTCTTCCTTTCCATTTCACTCCACTCCTCTGCAATCCCCCCAAATGCTCTCCACTCCAAACCATTCTACTCCACTCCACTCCACACCACTCCTCTCCATTCCTTTCCAATTTATTCCATTCCACTTTCTTCCATTCCACTTCACTCCATTCCATTTCATTCAATTCCACTGCACTCCCATCAATTCCAATCAACTCCACGCGACTACAATCCACTACACGCCATTTCAGTCCGTTCCTTTCCATTAAATTCCATTCCATTCCATTCCATTCCATTCCATTCCATTCCATTCCATTCCGCACCAGTCCATTCCATTCCACTCCAGTCCACTCCATTCCACTCCATTCCACTCCACTCCACTCACCTCCACTGGATTCAATTCCATGCCATTCCCGTCCATTCCATTCCACTGCACTGCATTCCACTCCACTCAACTGTTTTCCACTCCAATCCACTCTACTCTTTTCCATTCCATTCCGTTGCATTCCTTTCCATTCCGTTCCACCCCATTCTCTTCCTCTCCACTCCATTCCACTCCACTCCGTTTCACTCCCTTGATCTCCACTCCACTCCTCTCCACTCCACTGCACTACATTCTATTCGACTACGTTTCATTCCACTACACTCCATTCCATTTCATTCTATTCTGCTCCTTTCCATTCCTTTGCACTCCACTCCATTCCACTCCACACCATTCCACTCCACTCCACTTCACTCAATTCCTATCAATTCCATTCTATTCCTCTGAGTTCCATTAATTTGCATTCCACTCCACTACACTCCTCTCCAGTTCAATCCTTTCCCCTCCACTCCATTCCACTCTACTCCATTCCACTCCAATCCAGTCCACTCCTCTCCTCTCCATTCCATTCGATTCCATTCCATTTTATTCTGTTCCATTCCCTTATATTCCACTCTACTAAATTCCATGCCATTCCGCTGCTCCCTAATCCACTCCACTCAAACCCACTCCACTCCATTCTGTTCTATTCCATTGTGGTCCATTTCATTGCTTTCCATTCTGTTCTACTCCACTTCACTCCACTCCACAACATTCCATTACATCTGATTCCATTCCTCTCCTCTCCACTCCACTCCATTTGTTTTCATTCCATTCCTCTCAACCCCACTCCACTCCACTTCATTCCACTCCACCCCACTCAATTCGACTCTACTACACTCCAATCCATTCGACTCTATTTCACTCCAATCCACTCCTGTCCATTCCATTCCATTCCCTTCTATTGCATTCCATTCCATTCCATTCCATTCCATTCCATTCCATTCCATTCCATTCCATTTCATTGCATTCTCCTCCATTCAAGTACATTCCACTGCACTTCACTCCACTTCATTGCACTCCATTACACTCCATTCGATTCCAGTCCACTCCATTCCACTCCTATCCTCTTTCCATTACACTCCATTTTATTCCTTTCCATTCCATTCAATTCCAATACACTCCCTTCCATTCCATTCCACTGCTCTCTGATCTACTCCATTCCACTCCTCTCCACTCCTTTCCGTTTCTTTCCAATCCATTCCGGTCGAGTACATTCCATCCCGTTCTGGTCCATTGAAATCCACTCCACTCCATTCTGTTCCACACAATTCCATTGCTTTAGATTCCATTATACTGCATTTCGTTGCATTCCACTCTATTCCAGTCCCTTCCACTGCACTCCACTCCATTCCACTCCACTACACTCCACTGCACTCCATTCCACACCACTCCACTCAACTCCACTGAATTCCCCTCAAATCCTCTCCATTCCATTCTCTTTTATTCCTTTCCATTCCATTCAATTCCACTCCACTCCATTCCACTCCATTCCATTCCACTGCACTCTGATCTACTCCACTCCACTCTAGTGCACTCCACTCCACTCCACTGCACTCCACTCCAGTCCAGTCCTTTGCCTTCCATTCCATTCCATTGCATTCCAATCCATTCCTCTCCATTCTACTCAACTCCATTGCATTCCTCTCCATTCCACTCCATTCCATTAAAATACACTCCACTCCTTTCTACTCCACTCCGTTCCATTCCATTCCATTTCATTCCATTCCAATGCATTCTGATCCACTCCACTCAAATCCACTCCTCTCCCTTGCACTCCACTCTACTCTGTTCCATTCACTTCCGTTTTCTTCTGTTCCATTCCATTCGAATCCATTCCATTCCAGTCCACTACATTCCACACCACTCAATTTCTCTCCATTCCATTTCATTCCACTCCACTCCATTCCACTCCACTCCACTCCATTCCATTCCTTTCCATTCCTTTCCATTCCATTCCATTCCACTGCACTACAATCCACTCCATTCAACTCCACTCCACTCCTTTCCATTCCATTCTGGTTTTTTTTTTGTTCCATTCCACTCAATTCCATTCCACTGAAATCTGATCCACTCCACTACATTTCACTCCACTCCTCTCCACTATACTCCTCTGCACTGCATTCCATGCCACTCCATTTCATTCCAGTACGTTCCATTCCATTCCTCTCCATTCCATGCCATTCTATTCAACTGCACTCCAATCCATTCTAATCCACTTCATTCCATTCCAGTCCATTCCACTCCATTCCACTTCAATCTATTCCACCGCACTCCATTCCACTCCATTGCTCTTCATTCCAATCCATTCCTTTCCATTCCACCCCATTACATTCCATTCCAATCCATTCCACTCCATTCTACTCCACTGAAAACCACTCCAATCCATTCAACTCCACTCCACTCTGTTCCACTCCATTCCATTCAATACCTTCCCACTCCACTCCATTCCATTCCATTCCTTTATTTCGACTAGATCTCACACTCTCACCCACACCGGAGTGCACTGAAAAATCTTAGCTCACATTTCATTTCTCCATTCCATTCCATTCCATTCCATTCCATTCCATTCCATACCATTCCACTGCAGTCCGATCCACTACGCTCAACTCCATTGAACTCTTCTCCACTCAGTTCCATTCCATTGCATGTCATTCCTTTCTGTTCCCTTCCATTCCACTCCATTCCATTCCAGTACCTTTCAGTCTTTCCACTCCATTCCACTCCAATCCACTTCACTACACTCCATTCCATTCTTCTCCATTCCACTACATTCCTTTATTTCCTCTGAATCACTCTCTGACACCCAGACTGCATTGCAATGGCACAATCTTATCTCACAATACATTTCACCATTGCATTCCATTCCATTCTATTCCATTCCATTCTGTTCCATTCCATTCCACTGCACTTCGTTCCACTACACTCAACTCCACTCCCCTCCACTTCATTGCATTCCATTCCGTTCCATTCTTTTCAGTTCCTTTCCATTCCCCTCCATTCCATTCCACTCTGCTCCATTCCTTTGCAGTCCATTTCATGCCATTCCTCTCCATTCCTCTTCACTCCACTCCACTCCACTCCAGTCCTTTCCATTTCATTCTACTCCATTCGATTGCAATCCTTTATTTCGACTGAATCTCTGTCGCACAGACTGGAGTGCACTGGCACAATCATAGGTCACATTACATTTTACCATTTTATTCCATTCCATTCCTTTCCTTTCAATTCCATTTGATTCTGCTGCACTCCTATCCACTCCACTCCACTCCACTCCACTCCACTCCACTCCACTCCGTTCCTTTCCATTCCATTCCATTCCATTCCATTCCATTCCATTCCATTCCATTACGTTACATTCCTTTCCTTTCCGTTCCTTTCCTTTTCATTCCATTCTGCTCCATTCCGTTCCATTCCATTCCATTCCATTCCACTCCACTCTTTTCCATTCCACTCCATTCCACTCCACTCCACTCCATTCCACTCCACTCCACTCCACCCCACTCCATTCCACTCAATTACATTCCATTCCTTTCTAGTGCTCTCCAATACACTCCAGTCAACTCCACACCACTCCACACCGCTCTACTCCATTCCATTCCATTCCGTTCCATTACATACCATTCCTTTCTCTTCCTTTCCATTCCCCTCCATTCCATTCAACTCCACTCCATTCCATTTCCGTCCGATATACTCCATTCCACTCTAATCTTCTCCTTTCCGTTTACCTCCATTCCCCTCCTTTCCACTCCACTCCATGCCATTCCAATCCATTACATTCCTATCCATTCCATTCCACTCCCTTCAATTCCATTCCATTCCACTCCATTCACCTCCCCACCAATCTACTACAGTACATTCCACTCCACTCCACTCCACTCCAGTCTGCTCCATTCCATTCCATTCCACCCCATTCCATTTCATCCCATTCCATTCCACTCCATTCCATTCAAATTTATTCCATTCCATTCCATTCCACTCCTTTCCACTCCACTCCATTCCACTCCATTCCCTTCCTCTACACTTCACTCCACCCCACTCCATTTAACTCCATTCCCCTCCATTCCACTCCACTACTCTCCATTCCACTACACTCCCCTCCATTCCATTCCCCTCGAACCCACTCCTTCCATTCCATTCCATTCCGTTTCATTCCACTCCATTCCATTCCACTCCACCCCACACCACTCCACTCGACTCCATTGCATTCCTTTCCATTCCACTCCACTCCAATCTATTTCAGTCCATTACATTTCATTCCATTGCACTGTACTTCAGTCCACTCCACTGAACTCCACTCCACTGTACTAAACTCAAAACGTATCCATTACGTTCCATTGCATTCCATTCCTTTGCTTTCCAATCCAATCCACTCCACTCCATTCCATTATACTCCTTTCCACTCCATTTCACTCCACTCCACTCCATTCCATTTCATTTCATTTCATTTCATTTCATTGCACTCTAATCCTCTACTGTTAACTCCACTTCAATCCACTCTACTTCACTCCATTCCATCCCATTCCACTCCATTTCTCTCCACTCCACTCCACTACACTCCATTCCATTCCACTCCATTCCACTAAACTGCTCTCCATTAAAATCCATTCCATTCCTTTCCACTCCTTTCATTTCCATTCTATTCCACTCCATTCCACTCAATTCCACTCCATTCCACTCAATTCCATTCCTCTCCCCTTCATTCCATTCCATTCTATTCCAAACCATTCCATTCCTTTATTTAATCTTGATCTCACTATTTCACACATACTGGAGTGCAGTTACACAATCTTAGCTCACATTCCATTCCATTCCATTCCATTCCATTCCATTCCATCCATTCCTTTCCACTGCACTATTGTCTGCTACAATTTACTCCACTACCCTCCACTCCGTTCCATTCCGTTCTGTTCCACTCCATTCCTTTCTGTTCCATTCCATGCCATTCCATTCCACTCCACTACATTTCACTCTATTCCACTTCTTTCCACTCCACTCCACTCAACTCCACTCCAATCCACTCCATTCCCATCTGCTCCATTCCATTCCAATAATTTATATCTTATGAATCTCACTTTGTTGTGCAGACTGGAGCGCAGTGGCACAATCTTATCCTACATTTCATTTCAGCTTTCCATTCCATTCCATTCCACTGCACTCTGATCTACTCCACTCAACTCCACTTCACTCAACTCCATTCCATTGCATTCCACTCCATTCCATGCGATTAGATTTCATTCCATTCCATTCCTTTCCATTGAATTCCATTCCATTCCATTCCATTCCATTCCATTCCATTCCTCTGCACTCTGATCCACTCCCCTCAAGTCAACTCCTCTCCATTCCAATTCACTCCGTTCCATTCCAGTCCATTCTGTTCTCTTCCATTCCACTCCATTCCATTTAACTCCATTCCATTCCAATCCACTACATTTAACTCCATTCCGCTCCATTCCACTCCACTCCACTGCACTTCATGACATTCCACTGCACTCCATTCCATTCCACTACATTCCACTATATTCCATTCCACAGCAGTTCACTCCATTCCACTCCTCTTCTTCCACTACACTCCACTCCAGTCCACAGATCCGTTCCATTCCATTCTGTTCCATTCCATTCTCTTCCTTTCAATTTCATTCAATTCCACTCCTCTCCATTTGATTCCACTCCATTCAAATCCAATCCACTCCACTCCACTCCACTCCATTCCACTAGACTCCACTCCACTCCACACGACTCCACCTCACAAAACTCCATTCCATTCAATTCCATTCCATTCTACTCGCCTCCACTCTACTCCTTCCATTGAGTTCCATTACACTGCATTACGATCCACTCCACTCAACTCCACTTCACTCCACTTTGACTCATTCCACTGAACTCCACTACAATCCAATCCACTCCGTTCCATTCCATTCCATTCCACTCCATTCCATTCCATTCCATTCCATTGCATTCCATTGCATTCCATTGCATTCCATTCCATTCCTTTCCATTCCATTCCATTCCATTCAGTTTCAATGAGTTCCCTTCTATTCTGTTAAATTCCACTCCATTCCTTTCCACTCCACACTACTCCACTCCACACTACTCCACTCCATTCCATTCCACTCATTTCCATTCCGTTCCACTGCATTCCGTTGCATTGCATTGCCCTCCATTCTACTCCATTGCACTGCCTTCCATTCCACTCCACTGCATTCCACTCCACTGCACTCCATTCCACTCGATTCCATTCCATTCCCCTCCTTTCCAATCCATTCTACTCCATTCCACTCCAATCCATTCCACTCCAATCCACTCCATTCCACTCCACTCCATTCCATTCCTCTCCATTCCACTCTATTCCTTTCTACTCCTTTAAATTCCATTCCTTTATTTCATCTGGTTCTCACTGTCTGACCCAAACTGGAGTGCAGTGGCACAATCTTAGCTCACCTTTCATTTCCTCATTCCATTCCATTCAATGCCACTAAATTCCTTTCCATTCCATTCCATTCCTTTCCATTCCATTCCATTCCACTCTACTCTACTCTACTTCATTCCACTCTATTCCATTCCATTTCACTCAATTCCATTCCATTCCACTCTATTCCATTCTATGCCACTCCACTGCATTCCAGTGCACTCCACTACACTCCATTGCATTCCATTCCACTCCACTCCACTCCACAACATACCACTCCACTCCACGCCATTACACTGCACTCAATTCCAATCCATTCGACTCAATTCCATTCCACTTCACTTTACTCCATTCTATTCCACTCCACCCGATTCCATTCCACTTAATTCAATTCCATTCAACTCCACTCAATTCCATTCCATTCCGTTCCTTTCCAAACCACTTCACACCATTCTTTTCCACACAATACAATTCCATTCCACTATACTGCTCTCTACTCCACTCCAATCCTCTCCATTCCACTCCACTGCACTCCATTCCATTCATTCCACTGCACTCTGATACACTCCATTCAACTCCACTCCAATCCACTCCACTCTGTTCCATTAACTTCCATTCCTTTGCACTACTTTCCACTCCAGTAATCTCCACTGCACAGCAACGCTTTCCATTCCATTCCATTTCATTCCATTTCACTGCATTCCACTCCACTCCACTCCACTCCACTGCATTCCTTTCAATCCCATTCCATTCCATTCCACTTCACTCTAATCCACTCTCCTCCACTCCACTCGACTCTATTCCATTATGTTCCATTTCATTCCTTTCAATTTCACTGCATTCCATTTCATTCCCTGCCATTGGACTCCACTGCATCCCATTCCACTCCATTCCACTCCATTTCACTCCACTCCACTCCTTTCCAATCAATTCCATTCCATTCCACTTCACTCCAATCCACTCTATCCACTCCCCTCGACTATTCCATTATGTTCCATTTCATTCCTTTCCATTTCATTGCATTCCGTTTCATTCCCTGCCATTCGACTCCACTCCACATTCCACTCCATTCCACTCCATTTCACTCCACTCCACTCCGTTCCAATCAATTCCATTCAATTCCACTGCACTCCGATTCCCTGCCCCCTACTCAAGTCCACTGCACTCTATTCCCCTCCATTCCATTCCGTTCCGTTGTTTTCCATTCCGTTCCATTCCTCTGAATTCCATTCCATTCAACTCCAGTCCACTCCACTCCATTCCGTTCCACTCCATTCACTTCCATTCCACGCCCTCCCATTCCATTGCATTCCACTCTATTCCACTCCATTCCTCTCGAATCCATTCCCCTCCACTCCACTACGCTTCACTGCATTCCACTCCATTGCATCACATTCCAGTCCATATCCTTCCATTCCACTCTACTCCACTCCACTCCATTCCACTCCATTCCATTCCGCTCCTTTCCATTCCAGTCCATTTCACTCCATTCCACTCCACTCTATTCAATTCCATTCCAGGCCATTCCACTCCATTCCTTTATTTCAATAGGATCTCACTCTGTCACCCAGACTGAAGTGCTGTTGCACATTCTTAGCGAAAATTTCTTTTCACCCTTCCCTTCCATTCAAATCCACTCCACTCAACTCCACTACACACCACTTCACTCCACTTTATTCTACTCTACTCCATTCCACTCCATTCCATTCCATTCCATTCCATTCATTTCCATTCCATTCCGTTACGCTTATTCCATTCCAGTGCACTCCACTCCACTCCACTATAATCCATTCCACTCCATTCCATTGCACGGCACTCTGATCCACTCCACTCAACTCCACTCCACTTTACACCACTACACTCCAATCCTTTCCACTCCATTCCGTTCTGTTCTGTTCCATTCCTTTCCTTTCCACGTCATTCTATTTCCCTCCATTCCATTTCACTACACTCCATTTCACTCCATTAAACTTCTTTCCACTCCACTCCACTCCATTCCGTTTCCATTCACTCCATTCCATTCCAATCCATTCCATTCCATTCCATTCCACTCCACTCCACTCCACTCCAATCCATTCTATGCGACTCCATTCCAGTGGACTTCTTTCAGCTCCTCCCCAATCTATTTCTCTCTGTTGCATTCAATTCCACTCCATCCATTCCATTCCACTCTTTTTCACTCCATTCCACTCCACTTCATTCCTCTCCACCCCACTCCACTCCACTCCTCTCTATTCCACTCCAACCCATTCCATTGCATTCTACTCCGTTCCATTCCATTCCTTTACATTGCCTGGGTCTCAATCTGTATGCCAGACTGAAGTGCAGTGCCACAATCTTAGCTCACATTTAATTTCACCATTCCATTCCCTTCCATTCCATTCTAATGCATTCCATTCCACTGCATTCAGTACCACTCCACGCAACTACACTCAGTTCCAGTCTAATCCTGTTGACTACATTCCATTCCACTCTATTCCATTCCATTCCACTCCATTCCATTTCCTTTGGTTCCACGTTATTCTAATCCATTACACTCCACTTCAGTCCACTCCACTCCATTCCACTCCACTCCTCTCCATTTCAGTCCATTCCATTCCATTTCACTCCTTTCCATTCCATTCAATTCCATTCCATTCCACCACACTCCCTTCCACTTCATTCCACTCCACTCCACTCCACTCCATTACTCTAAATTCCATTCAACTCCATTCCATTCGATTCCATTCCACTCCATTCCTTTCCTCTCCATTCCAATTCTTTCCACTCCAATCCACTGCACTCCATTCCATTCCATTCCATGCCATTCCATTTCACTCCCCTCCACTCCATTCCATTCCTCCCAACTTTATTCCATTCCACTCCATTCCATTCCATTCCATTCCATTCCACTCCATTCCACTCCATTCCTCTTCACTCCTTTCCATTCCACTCCAATCCACTCCACTCCACTCCATTCCTCTCCTTTCCATTTCATTCCATTCCATTCCAATCCACTCCTCTTCATTAAAATATATTCCACTGCACTCCTCTCCACTCCATAGCACTCCGTTCCATTCCATTATATTTATCTCCACCCCATTGCATTCCATTCCATTCCTTCCACTCCGTTCCATTCTCTTCCATTCCTTCCACTCCATTCCATTCCATTCCATTCCATTCCATTCCAGTCCATTCCATTCCATTCCATTCCATTCTTTTCCACTGCACTCCAATCCTCTCCACTCAATTTCAAACCAATCCACTACGTTTGATTCCATTCGGTTCCATTCCATTCCATTTCATTCTTTTCCATTCCAATCCATTCCATTCCACTGCACTCTGATCCACTCCACTCAACTCCACTCCACTCTACTCCATTCTATTCCACGCCATTCCACTCCATTCCACTCAACTCGACTGCACTCCATTCCATTCCATTCCATTGTATTCCACTGCCCTCACATAAACAACACTCAACTCCTGTCCACTCCACTCCGTTCCATTGCATAGTCTTCCATTGCGTTTCATTCCATTCAATTCCACTCCACTCCATTCCACTCCATTGAATTCCAACCAATTTCATTTCACTCCATTCCGCTCCATTCCACTCCACTCCACTAAACTCCATTCAATTCCACTCCATTCCATTACGTTATACTACATTCGATTCCATTTCATGCCTCTCCGTTCTACTGCCTTCCTCTCCACTCCATTACCCTCCACTCCATTACCCTCCACTCCATTACACTCATCTCCTCTCCATTCCACTCAATTCATTCCATTATACACAATTCCATTCCATTTCATTCCACACGATTACATTCCATTCCACTCGATTCCATTCCACCCCTCTCCACTCAACTCCACTTCACTTGGTTCCATTCGATTCCATTCCACTCCACTCTACTCCATTCCATTCCATTCCATTCCATTCCATTGCATTCCATTCCATTCCATCCCATTCCATTCCTTTCCTCTGCACTATGATGCATTCTTCTCAACTCCACTCCACTGCACTCCAGTCCACAATATTCCATTCATCCCCTTCCATTCCATTCCCTTCATTTCCATTCCATTCCTTTTCTTTACATTCCATTCCATTCCTTTCCACTGCCCTCTCATCCATTCCACTGAACCCCACTGAACTCCACTGCACTCCATTCCATTCCACATCATTCCACTCCATTCCACTCCACTCCACTCCATTTTGCTTCTTTCAATGCCAATTTTTCCATTTCATTCCATTCCATTCTAATGCATTCCACTCCATTGAAATCCATTGCATTCCACTCCACTCCATTCAGCTCCTCTCCATTTCACACAACTCTCATCGACTTCCCTCATCTCCCCTGCATTACATTCCTTTTCATTCCATTCAATTACATTCTACTCCATTTCCTTCCATTACATTCCACTCCACTCCTTTCCACTCCAATCCATTTCATTACAGTTCATTCCATTCCACTCCACTCCTCTAGATTCCTTTAAACTCCACTTCATTCTATTCCATTTCATTACATTCCATTCCACTCCACTCCATTCCATTCCACTCCGTTCCACCCCAATGCAGTCCATTCCACGCCATTCCACTCCTCTCCTCTCCACTCCATTCTATTCCTTTCCATTTCTTTCCATCCATTCCATCGTACTCCAATCCACTCCACGTGACTCCACACCATTCCACGTCTCTCCACTATATTCCATTCCATTGAGTTACATTCTAAACCGTTCTGATCGATTGCATTCCACTCCACTCCATTCCATTCCACTCCACTCCATTCCACTCCACTCACTTTAAATCCATTCCAGTCCAATCCACTCCAATTATTTTAACTCCATTCAACTCCATACCACTCCAGACCACACCACGCCACTCCACTCCATTCCATTCCACTCATTACCATTCCCTTCCTTCTATTCAATTCCATTCCATTCGACTCCTTTCCACTCCATTCCACTCCAATCCAATCCAGTCCACTCCATTCAACTCCTCTCCATTCCAGTCCACTCCATTCAACTCCTCTCCATTCCAGTCCACTCCATTCCATTCCATTCCCCTCCATTCCATTGTATTCCACTATATTAAACTCCATTCCACTCCACTCCAGTCCTCTCCACTGCTCTCCATTCCAGTCCATTCCTTTCCATTCCACACCATTCCATTCCACTCCATTCAAAACCATTCCACTCCACTCCATTTCACTCCACTTTCATCAACTCCCCTCAACTTCATAGCATTACACGCCATTCCACTCAATTCCTTTCCTATCCACCCATTCCATTCTATTAAATTCCATTCCATTCCATTGCATTCCATATCATTCCTTTGGATTCCATTCTATTCTTCTCCACTCCATTCCATTCCATTCCATTACACTTCTTTCCACTCCACTTCATTAACTCCACTCCATTCCACTCCATTCCGTTCCGTTCCATTCCATTCTATTCCACTCCACTCCACTCCACTAAATTCCATTCCATTCTTTTCCACTCCACTCCAATCGTTTCCAATCCACTCAACTCTATCCCACTCTGCTACACTACGCTGCACTCCACTCCAGTCCACTCCAATTCATTGAACCCCACTCCATTCCATTCCACTCCATTACATTTCATTCTATTCCTTTTCCTTCTATTTCATTCAACCCCACTCCACTCCTTTCCACTCCACTTCATTCCACTGCGCTCCATTCTACTCCCTTCCACTCCATTCCAATTCATTGTATTTCACTGCACTACTTTCCATTCAATTCTACTCCTTTCCAATGCAGTACCTTATTTCGCCTTGATCTCACGCTGATACCCACACTGGAGTGCAGTGGCACAATCTTACATCACATTTCATTTCACCATTCCATTTCACTCCATTCCACTCCACTACACTCATATCCACTCCACTCGAATGCATTGAACTCCACTTCTCTCCTCTGTGTTCCATTCTCTTCTGTACCATTCCTTTCCATTCCATTCCATTCTGTTCCTTTCCATTCCCCTCCATGCCATTCCATGCCACTCCATTCCACCCCACTCCACTCCGCTCCATTCCACTAAGCCCCACTTCACTCTACTCCACTGCATTCCATTCCATTCCATTCCATTCCATTCCATTCCATTCCATTCCATTCCTTTTCCTTCCACTGCACTGTGATACCCTCCAATGAAGTCCACTGCTCTCCAATCCACTCCATTCCATTCCATTCCTTTGCGATCAGATGCATTCCGTTCAGTTCCTTCACATGCCACTCCATTCCAATCCACTCCATTCCACTCCCCTTCATTTCACTCCATTCCACTTCATTCCACTCCACTCCACTTCAATCCACTCCACTCCACTTCAATCCACTCCACTCCACTCCATTCCTTTCCTATCTATTCCATTCCATTCCACTCCATTCCATTCCATTCCACTCCATTCCATTCCATTCCATTCCATTCCATTCCATTCCACTCCATTGGACTCCAGTCTGTTCCACTGCACTTCATTCCATTCCATTCCACTCCATTCAACTCCACTCTGTTCCACTGCACTTCATTCCACTCCATTCCACTCCATTCCATTCCATTCCATTCCACTTTTCAACTCCACTCCATTCCACTGCTCCTCATTCCACTCCCCTCCCCTCCATTTCACTCCGTTAAATTCAATTCCGCGCAATTCAATTCCATCGCTTTCCACTCCTTTCCACTCCATTCCACTCCACTCCATGTCACTTCACTCTATTCCACTCCACTCCAACCTATTCCACTGATTCCATTCCACTCCTCTCCATTCCCTTCGATTTTCTCCATTCCACTCCATTCCTTTATTTCTACTGGATCTCCCTCTTTCACTCAGATGGGAGTGCTGTGGAACAACCTTAACTCACTTTTAATTTTATAACTCCATTCCATTCCATTCCATTCCATTCCATTCCATTCCACTGCACTGCACTCCAGTTTACTCCACTCCACTCCACTCCACTGTTCTCCATTCTATTCCATTCCATTCCAATCCACTCCACTCCAATCCCTTCCATTCCATTGCAATCCATTGCATTTCACTTCACTGTGATACACACCACTCCACTCCCATCCATTCCATTGCGTTCCTTTTCATTCCATTCTGTTCCCTTCCCTTCCATTCCGTTCAATTCCATTGCATTAAACACCACTCCATTACATTCCACTCCTTTCCACTACACTTCACTCCACTCTACTCCCCTCAACTCCACTCCACTCCATTTCATTCCACTGTACTCCAATCCGTTACACTTAACTCCATTGCACTCCACTGCATTCCTATGTATTCTGTACCATTGTGTTCCATTCCATTCCACTCCATTCTTTTCCCCTGCACTCTGATCCATTCTATTCTGTTGTGTACTATTCCACTCCATTCCATTCCACTCCACTACATTCCAGTCCACTCTATTTCACTCCACTCCACTCAAATCCACTGCAATCCATTCCATTCCACACCACTTCATTCCTTTCCTCTCCATTGCATTCCAGTCCATTCCATTCCACTCTATTCCACTTCACTCTTTTCCACTCCACTCCAATCCACTCCACTCCAATCCATTCCACTCCTTTCCATTCCACTGCACTCGATTCCATTTCATTCCACTCCACTCCATTCCATTACACTCCACTTACTTCCATTACTCTCCACTCCACTCCTCTTCTCTCCACTCCACTCCATTCCATTCTATTACATTGCATTTAATGCCACTCCATTCCATTCCATTCCATTCCATTCCATTCCATTCCATTCCATTCCATTCCCTTCCACTACACTCTGGTCCACTCCACTGAAGTCGAAACCAGTCCACTATTTTCAGTTCCATTCCATTCCATTCCATTTCATTCCATTCCAATCCATTCTATTCCACTGCATTCCCATCCACTCCACTCCCCTCCACTCCATTCCATTCCACACCATTCCACTGCATTCCACTGCACTCCATTCTATTGTATTCTGCATCATTCTGATTAAAAACCCCTCTAATCCACTACATTCCATTCCATTCCGTACTCTTCTGTTCTGTTCCATTTCATTCCATTTCACTCCACTCCATTCCACTCAACTCAATTCCAACCCATTCCATTTCACTCCATTCCACACCACTCAACTTTACTCCACTCCACTCAATTCCATTCCATTTCTCTCCTTTCCATTCGTTTACACTACGTTTGATTCCATTTCATTCTACTCCATTCTACTCCCTTCCACTTCTCTCCATTGCACTACACTCCATTACATTCAACTCCACTCCATTCCACTCAATTCCATTCCATTATACTCCGTTTCATTCCATTCCATTCCATTATATTCCAAAACATTCCATTCCACTCTAATTGATTACATTACACTCCACTCCGCTTCCACTACACGCAATTCCATTCCACTCCATTCCATTCCATTCCATTCCATCCCATTCCATTCCATTCCAGTCCTCTGCACTCTGATCCACAACTCTCAACTCCACTCCACTCCACTGCACTCCACTCCCATTCCGTTCTTTTCTGTTCCATTCTGTTCTATTCCATTGCTTTCCATTCCAGTCCTTTCAACTCCATTCCATTCCATTCCATTCCATTCCCATTTTTTCCATTCCATTCCCCTCCACTTCCTTTCATTAAATTACATTCTGCTCCATTCCACTCCACTCCACTCCACTCCGTTCCATTTTGCTCTGTTCAATTCCATTCCATTCCATTCATCTCAACTCCATCCCACTCCACTCCATTTCACTCCACTCCACTCCATTCCCCTCCACTCCACTTCATTCCACACATTTCCATTCCTTTCCATTCTACTCCATTCCATAACATTCCACTCCACTGCATTCCACTCCTTTCCACTTCACTGCCTTCTACTCTACTCAAATCCAATCCATTCCACTCCATTCCTGTCCACTCCACTCAAATCCAATCCATTCCACTCCATTGCACTCCATTCCATTCCACTCCACTCCGTTCCATTCCATTATACTCCATTCCATTCCTTTATTTCGAGTGTATCTCACTCTGTCACCCAGACTGGAGTGCAGTGGCACAATCTTAGCTCACTTTTAATTTCACCATTCCATTCCACTTCATTCCATTAAATTCCATTTCATTCCATTCCATTTCATTCCATTCCATTTCATTCCATTCCATTCCATTCCATTTCATTCCATTGCATTCCGTTCCATTCCATTCCATTCCATTCCATTCCATTCCGCTCAAATACTTTCCACTCCACTCCACTCCACTGAACTCCACACAATTGCATTCCAGTCCTCTTTATTCCATTCCACTCCAATCCACTTCATTCCACTCCACTACATTCCACTCCACTTCACTCCACTCCATTGCATCCCACTCCACTCCATTCCATTCCACTCCACTGCATTCCATTCAATTCCTGTCCACTGAACTCCATTACACTCTGCTTCAGTCTAGTCCACTCGCTTCCACTCCACTCCATTCCATTTCATTCCATTAAATTCCATTCCATTCCTTTCCATTTCATTCCATTCCATTCCTTTCCATTCCACTCCATTCAACTCCACTCCATTCCACTGCTCTTTATTCCTCTCCACTCCACTAAATTACACTCCATTCCATTCCATTCCATTCCACTCCATTCCACTCCATCTCACTCTACTTCATTCCACTCCATTCTACTCTATTTCACTGATTCCATTCCTCTCCTCTCTATTCTATTCCATTCTACTGAATTCTATTCCATTCCTTTATTTCAACTGGAGCTTCCTCTGTCACCCAGATGGGAGTGCTGTGGCACAATAGTAGCTCGAATTTCATTTCATCATTCCATTCCATTCCATTCCACTGCACTCCACTACATTTTACACCACTCCACTTCACTGTTCTCCATTCTGTTCAATTCCATTCCACTCCAGTCCACTCTGTTCCATTCCATTCCATTCCATTTCACCGCAATGTTATCCACTACACTCAACTCCACTCCACTCCCCTCCATTCCGTTTCTTTCCGTTTCATTCCATTCTGTTATACAGCACATCATTCTGTTTAATTCCATTGCATTAAACTTCACTCCATTCCATTCCACTCCTTTCCACTCAACTGCACTCCACTCCAGTCCACTCAACTCCACTACACTCCATTCCATTCCATTCCATTCCACTACACTCCAATCCACTGCACTCAAATCCACTGAACTCCCCTGCATTCCTTTCTATTCCATTCCTTTCCATTCCATTCCATTCCATTCCATTCCATTCTATTCCACTCCAATCCATTCCTTTCTATTCCTTTCAATACCATTCCCTTCCATTCCATTCCACTCCACTGCATTCGAATCCACTCCAATTCACTGCACTCCACTCTACTCAACTCCACTCTACTCCATTAAATTCCACAGAACTTCATTCCATTCCACTCCATTACATTCCATTACACTCCAATCCACTCCATTCCACTTCTCTCCTTTCCAGTCCACTCCAATCCATTCCACTCCACTCCACTCCATTCCACTCCTTTACATTCCACTCCACTGTATTCCATTTCATTCTATTACACTCCATTCCATTACACTCCACTCCATTCCATAACACTCCACTCCACTCATCTCCACTCCACAGCACTCCGTTCCAATATATTACATTTAACTCCTCCCCTTTGCATTCCTTTCCATTCCTTCCATTCCATTCCATTAGATTCCACTGGACTCTCATCCATTCCCCTCAACACCACTCCACACCTCTGCACTCCATTCCATTCCACACAGTTTCACTCCATTCCCCTCCACTCCACTCCATTTCACTCCCTTCCATTCCTTTCCATTCCATTCCAATCCAATCCATTCCATTCCAGTGCAATCCACTCCTCTCCACTCAATTCCACTACTTTCTATTCCATTCCATTCCATTCCATTCCATTCCATTCCTCTGTACTCCAATCCACCCCAGGTGACTCCACAGCCTTCCACATCACTCCACTCCATTCCAATCCGTTATGTTCCATTCCAATCCAAACCATTCTGATCCGTTCAATTCCATTCCACTCCATTCCATTGCTCTCCACTCCATTCCACTCCCCTCTACTTATCTGCATTACACTCCATTCCACTCCACTCCATTTAACTCCTTCCCACTCCATACCACTGCAGTCCATACCAAGGCACTCCAGTCCATTTCATTCCACCCCATTCATTTCCATTCCTTCTATTCAATTCCTTTCCATTCCATTCTATTCCACTCCATTCCACTCCAATCCAATCCACACCACTGCATTCCTCTCCTCTCCCCTCCAGTTCACTCCATTCCATTCTATTGCTGTCAATTCCATTCCATTCCATTCCACTCTATTCCACTCCATTCCACTCCAATCCAATACACTCCACTCCATTCCACTCCTCTCCTATCCAGTCTACTCCATTCCGTTCCATTCCTGTCCAATCCATTCCATTCCATTCCTCTCTATTCCACTCCATTCCACTCCACTCCTTTCCACTCCACTGCTTTCCATTCCAATCCATTCCTTTCCATTCCACTCTGTTCCTATCCACTCCATTCCACACCATTCCACTACACGGCATTTCATTCCACTCTGATCCACTCCCCTCAACCCCACAGCACTCCACTCTTTCTGCTCCATTCCATTCCATTCTACTCCATTCCATTCCATTCCTTTAAACTGGATCTCACTATGTCACTCACAGTGGAGTGCATTGGCACAATCTTAGCTCACATTTCATTTCTCCATTCCATTTCATTCCATTCCATTCCATTCCATTCCATTCCATTCCATTATTCCACTGCACTCCAATCTTCTACACTCAACTCCCCTCCACTCCACTCCACTCAGTTCCATTCCCTTCCGTCCATTTCATTCTGTTCTGTTCCATTGCACTCCATTGCATTTCACTCCACTCTATTTCACTCCATTCCCGTTGATTCCACTCCTCTCCACTCAACTCCATTCCCTTCAGCTGCATTCCATTCCTTTCCTGTATTTAGTCTGAATCTCTCTCTGTCAAGCAGACTGGAGTCCAGTGGCAACAGCTTAGCTCACATTTCCTTTAACCTTTTCATTCCCTTCAATTCAATTCCAATCCATCCCATTCCATTCCAATCCATTTCATTCCATTCCATTCCATACCATTCCATGTCTTTCTATTCCACTGCAATCCAATCGACTCCACTCAACTCCACTCCACTCCATTCCACTCAACTCAGTTCCATTCCACTCCATTCCACTCCGTTCCATTGAATTCCATTCCATTCCATTCCATTCCATTCCATTCCATTCTATTCCATTCCTCTGCACTCCATTCCACTCCACTCCACTCCACTCCACTCCCTTCCATTCCGCTACATTCCGTTTGGTTCTGTTCCGTTCCATTCTACTCCATTGCACTGCACTTCACCTTATTCCAATCTACTGCATTTCACACAAGTCCACTCCATTCCACTTCACTCTACTGCATTTCACACGACTCCAATCCACGCCATTCAATTCCACTCCATTCTGCTACATTCCACTCAATTCCATTCCACTCCATTCCACGCTATTGCACTCCATTCCACACCACTCCATTCCAATCCTATGCACTCCACTCCAGTTCTTTCCAATCCGTTCCAATCCATTCTGTTCCATTCTATTCCATTGCTTTTTATTCCATTCCACTCCACTCCATTTCAATCCACTCTGATCCACTCCCCTCAACTCTACAGCATTCCAATCCGTTTCACTCCATTCCACTATACTCCGTTTCACTCCATTGCACTCCATTCTACTCCATTCCCCTTAACTCCACTCCACTCCACTCTACTCCATTTCATTAATCTCCTCTCCATTCCATTCAACTCCTTTCCATTCCGTTCCATTTAATTCCACTGCACTCCACTCCATTCCATTCCACTGCATTCCACTCCTCTCCACTTCATTCCACTACACTCCACTCTACCCCACTCCATTCCACTCCACTCTTCCATTCCATTCTATTCCATTCCATTCCATTCCATTCCATTCCATTCCACTGCACTGCAGACAACCCCACTTGAATCTTCAACACTCCACGCCACCCCACTTCGTTCCCTTCCATGCCGTTCCATTACTTATTGTTCCGTTCCTTTCCGTTCCATTCCACTCCATTCCAATCCACTCCACTCCTTTCTAATCCACTCCTTTTAACTCTATTCCATTCGATTCCAATCCATTCAACTCCACTCCATTCCACCGCACTCCATTCCACTCCACTCGATTCCACTCCAGTCTGTTCTGATCCATTCCATTCCATTCTTTTGCATTCCACTCCGTTTGATTCCATTTTTTTCCTCTCCTCTCCATTCCATTTCAATCCATTCCTCTCCACTCCACTCCGTTCCATTCCAGTTGTTTCTATTCCGTTCCATTACTCTCAACTAAATTCCACTACACTCTATTTCACTCCAATATGATCCACTCCCATCATCTCCACAACATTCCATTCATTTCCATTCCATTCCACTTAATTCCTCTCCATTTCATTCCATTATATTCGATGCCACTCCATTCCACTCTGCTCCATTTCACTCCATTGCACTCCATTCTACTCCATTCCACTTCACTCCACTCCATTGCTCTCCATTCCATTATACTCCATTCCATTCCATTCCATTCCATTCCACTCCACTCCATTCCATTCCAATCCACTCCAATCCACTCCATTCCCTGCATTCCACTCCACTCCACTCCATTCCACTCCATTTCCCTCCACTCCACTCTGCTCCACTCCACTCCACTCCTTTCCATTCCATTCCATTCCGTTCCATTCTATTCCAGTCCACTGCACTCCGATCCACAACACTTGACTCCACAATTCTCCACGCCACTCCAATCTATTCCATTACCTGCCGCTCCATTCTTTTCCATTCCATTCCACTCCAATCCACTTTATTCCACTCCTCTCCATTTCACTCCATTCCCCTCGATTCCACTCCTCTCAACTCCACTCCACTCCACTATACTCCACTCCACTCCATTCCATTCAGTTCCACTCTATTCCATTCCTTTATTTCAAGAGAATCTCACTCTGTCACCCAGACTGGAGTGCAGTGGCACAATCTTAGCTAACATTTCATTTCACCTTTCCAATCCATTTCATTCCATTTCATTGCTTTTGTTTCCATTCCATTCCATTCCATTCCATTCCATTGCACTCTGATCCACTCCAGTTGAGTTCTCACCACTCCACGCCACTCCACTTCCTTCCATTCCATGCTCTTCTATTCCATACTTTTCCATTTCTCTCCATTGCATTGCACTCCATTCCATTCCACTCCACTCCATTCTACTCCACTCTGTTAAACTCCATTCCACTCCATTCAACTTCAGTCCATTCCACTACACTCCACTACACTCCAGTCTGTTCGGAGCTGTTCCATTCCATTATTTTCCGTTACATGCCATACCGTTTGAATCCATTCCATTCTCTTCCACTACATTCTATCCCACTCCTTTCCACTCCCCTCCACTCCACTTTATTCCATTCCATTCCATTCCAGTCCATTCCATTTCGCTCCACTCCATTCCACTCCACTCTGATACACTCCCCTCAACTCCACAACATTCCATTCCATTCAATTCCAATCCACTCCATTCCACTCCATTTCATTCATTTACATTCCACCGCACTCCTTTCCACTTCACTCCATTTGATTCCATTACTCTCTATTCTTCTCCATTCCACTCCACTCCAGTCCATTCCATTAAATTCCATGCCATTTCAGTCCACTACATTCCATTTTTTCCATTCCATTCCACTCTACTCTAGTCCATTCAATTCCATTCCATTCCACTCCACTCCACTTCATTCCAATCCATTCCACTACACTCCACTCAACTCCTTCCCTTCCATTCCATTCCATTCCACTCCATTCCATTCCACTCGATTCCATTCTGCTACACTACATTTCACTCCATTCTCCTATATTCCACTCCTCTCCACTGCACTCCACTGCATTGCATCCCTTCCATTGCATTCATCTCCATTCCATTCCATTCCTTTATTTTGACTCAATCTCACTCTATCACCCAGAATGGTGTGCAGTGCCAAAATCTTTGCTCACATTTCATTTCAACTTACTTTTACATTCCATTCCACTCCATTCCATTCCATTCCATTCCATTCCATTCCATTCCATTCCTTTGAACTCTGATCCTCTCCACTCAACTCCACTATACTCCACTCCACTCCCTTCCATTCTGGTCCATTCCTCTCTGTTCCATTCCATTCCATTCCATTTCATTCCACTCCACTCCATTCCAATCCCCTAGATTTCTCTCTATTCCACTCCATTCCAATCCACTTCACTCCACTACACTCCATTCCATTCCACTCCATTCCACTACATTCCACTCCATTCCATTCCACTCCCTTCCTCTCCATTCCACTCCTCTCCTTTCCCCTCCACTCCACTCCACTGCTCTCCACTCCATTTCATTCCCTTACATTTCACTCCACTCGATACCACTCCATCCATTTCACCTCATTACACTCCATTCTGCTCCATTCCACTGTACTCTACTCCGTTAAACTCCATTCCGTTTAAGTCCACTCCATTCCAATCCGCTGCATTCTCTTGTGTTCCATTCCATTCCACTCCACTCCACTCCATTCCATTGCACTTCATTCCACTCCACTCCACTGCATTCTGCTCCAATCCTCTCCTCTCCCCTCCACTCCACTCCAATCCTTTCCATTCCATTCCATTCCACTGCACTCCGTTCCACTCCACTTGACTCCACACCCCTCCACGCCTCTCCACTCCATTCCTTTCCCTGCTGTTCCGCTCTGTTTCGTTCCATTCCACTTCATTCCATTCCACTCCACTTTATTGCACTCCACTGCATTTCAGTCCATTCTGCTCGATTCCTCTTCTCTACCGTACTCCACTCTACTATATTCCATTCCACTTCATTCTGTTTAGATCCATTACAGTTCGTTCTTTTATTCCCACTGAATCTCACTTTGTCGCCCGCACTGGAGTACCGTGTCACAATCTTAGCTCACATTTCATTTCACCATTCCATTCCAATTCATTCCATTCCATTCCATTTCACTGCACTCTGATCCACTCTACTTGACTCCACGCCATGCCACACCAGTCCACTTCCAATCCATTCCGTTCGATTCCATACCTTTCCGTTCCATTCTGTTCCATTCCACTCCATTCCATTCCACTCTACTCCATTCTACTCCACTCCCTTAAACTCTATTCCTATTCATTCCACTCCACTCCACTGCAATCCACTCCTGTCCTTTCCAATCCATTCCATTCCATTCCGTTCCATTCCATTTAATTCCATTCCATTCCACTCCACTCCATTGCATTCCACTTCTTTCCATTCCACTCCACTTAACTCTAATCCTCTCCATTCCATTCCATTCCATTATATTCCCTTTCATTACATTCCACTCCATTCCATTCCTCTCAACTCCATTCTAATCCACTCCATTTCATGCCACATTGATTGACACCCCTCAAATTTACAGCAATCCATTCCCATCCATTCTACTCCACTCCATTCCACTCCACTCCGTTTGACTCCATTGCACTCCGTTCTTCTACATTCCACTCCACTTCACTCCACTCCATTCCATTAAACTTGAGTCCATTGCATTCCACTCCTTTCCATTCCATTCCATTGCATTCCAATGCACTCCACTCCATTCTTTTCCACTCCATTTCAATCGACTCCATTCCATTCCACTCCATTGCACTGCATTCCACTCCACTCCACCAAAATCCTTTCTATTCCATTCCATTCCACTGCCCTCCGATACACTCCACTTGACTCCACACCACTGCGTGTCACTCCACTCTATTCCATGACATGTCATTCCTTTATGTTCTGTTCCAATCCATTCCACTCCATTCCATTCCATTCCACTCCATTCCACTCCCCTGCGTTTTACTCCTTTCCCCTCGATTCCAATCCCCTCCACTGCACTCCACTGCTATCCACTCCACTCCATTCCATTCAGCTCCATTCCAATATATTCCATTATTTTGACTGAATCTCACTCTGTCACCCAGACTGGAGTGCAGTGGCACAAACCTATCTCACATTTCATTTCACCTTTCCATTCCATTCCATTCCACTCCACTCCATTCCTTTCCATTCCATTCCATTTCATTCCATTCCATTCCTCTTCACTCTCATCCACTCCAATCAACTCCAATCCACTCCACTCCACTCCGTTCCATTCTGGTCCTTTCCATTTCATTCCATTCCACTGCATTACAGTCCACCCCATTCCAATCCACTAGATTTCTCTCCATTCTACTCCATTCCACTCCACTCCACTGAACTTCACACCTCTCCACTCCATTCCATTACATTCCACTTCATTCCACTACATTCCACTCCATTCCATTCCACTCCATTCCTCTCCATTCTACTCCACTTCATTCCACTCCACTCCACTCCAGTCCAGTACATTCTGTTCCATTCCATTCGATTCTGTTCCATTCCGCTGCATTCCATTCGATTCCAGTTCATTCCCCTCCACTCGATTCCATTCCACTCCATTGCACTCCACTCCATTGCATTCCATTCCATTCCATTCCACTGCACTCTGATCCACTCCACTTGACTCCACGCCTCGCCACGCCACTCCACTTCCTTCCATTTCTTGCCGTTCCTTTCCATAGTTTTCCGTTCACTTCCGTTAAGTTCCATTCCATTTCATTCGACTTCACTCCGTTCTACACCACTCTTTTAACTCTATTCCACTCCAGTCCATCCCACTCAACTTCACTCCTGTCCGTTCCGATCTGTTCTATTCCTTTTTGTTCCATTCCATTCCTTTCGACTCCACTCCATTACATTCCACTTCTTTCCACTCCAGTCCACTCAACCCCACCACAATCCAGTCCAGTCCATTCCATTCCATTCCATTCCATTCCATTCCATTCCATTCCATTCCATTCCATTCCATTCCATTCCTCTGTCCCATCCACTCTATTCAACTCCACTGCACTCCACTCCACCCCAATCCCCTTTATTCCATTCCATTTCATTACATTCCATTCTAATCCATTCCACTCCATTCCATTCCACTCCTATCCGTTCCACTCCAGTCCATTTCAATCCACTGTGATACACTACCCTCAAATCCACAGCATTCCTTTCCATTCCATTCCATTCCATTTCATTTCCTCTTCATTCCACTCCGCTGCATTGCACTCCACTCCGTTTCACTCCATTACACTCCATTCTACTCCATTTGAGTCCACTCCACTCTATTCGACTCCATTCCATTAAACCCTACTCCATTACATTCCACTCAATTCCATTCCATTCCATTCCATTATATTTGTCTTCACTCCCATCCACTCTATTCAACTCCAATCCACTCCACTCCACCCCTATCCCCCCCGTTCCATTCCATGTAATTCCATTCCATTCCACTCCATTCCACTCCACTCCAACCCGTTCCACTCCACTCGATTTCACTCCACTGTTATACACTACCTTCAACTCCCCAGTATTGCATTACATTCTATTCCATTCCTTTCCTTTCTATTAAACTCCTTTCTGCTCCATTTCATTCCACTAAATTCCAATCCGTTCCATTCCACTCTACTCCGTGTGACTCCATTGCACTCCATTCTACTCCATTCGACTCCACTCCACTCCATTCCATTAAACTCCTCTCCATTCCGTTGCACTCCATTCCCTCCCAGTCCACTCGAATCCACTCCGTTGAATTCCACTCCATTCCAATGCACTCCACTCCATTCCGCTACACTCCACTCTTCTCCACTACACTCCAATCCATTTTATTTCACTCCTCTTCACTCCACTCCTTTCCATTCCATTCTGTTCCATTCCACTCCTATGCATTCCACTGCACTCCTTTTTAATCCACTGTGATACACTACCCTCAACTCCACAACATTCCTTTCCATTCCATTCCATTCCAATCCATTCTACTCCGTTTCATTTCCACTTCATTCCACTCCACTGCATTGCACTCCACTTCGTTTCATTTCATTGCACTCCATTCTACTCCATTCGAGTCCACTTCATTCTATTCCACTCCATTCCATTAAACTCCACTCCATTATATTCTACTCAATTCCATTCCCTTCTATTCCCTTCCATTCCATTCCTTTCCATTCCATTCCATTCCATTCCATTCCATTCCATTCCATTCCATTCCATTCCACTGTCCCATCCACTCTATTCAACTCCACTGCTCTCCACTCCACCCCAATCCCCTCCATTCCATTCCATTCCATTTCATTCCATTCCATTCCACTCCTATCCATTCCACTGCACTCCATTTCACTCCACTGTTATACACTACACTCAAATACCCAGAATTCCATTCCATTCTATCCCTTTCCTTTCCTTTCCAATCTATTTCATTCAACTAAATTCCAATCCTTACCATTCCACTCCACTCCGTGTCACTCCTTTGCACTGCATTGTACTCCATTCGACTCCACTCCATTCCATTATACTCCACTCCATTTCATTGCACTCCATTCCATTCCAGTCCACTCCAATCCACTCCATTCCGTTCCACTCCATTCCAATACGCTTCACTCCATTCCACTTCACTCCACTCTTCTCCTCTACACTCCACTCCAGTTCATTGCACTCCTCTCCACTATACTCCACTCCATTCCATTCCATTCCATTCCACTGCACTCTAATCCACTCCACTTGAATCCACAACACTCCATGCCACGCCACTCCATTCCATTCCATGCCATTCCTTTCCATACCGTTCCTTCCATTTTGTTCCATTACACTCCATTCGATTCCACTCCACTCCTTTTAACTCCATTCCATTCCATTCCAGTCCATTCCACTCCACTCCATACCACTCCACCCCATTCCACTCCAGTCCTTTCCCATCCATTGCATTCCATTCTCTTCCATTCCATTGCATTCTGTTCAAATCCATTCCACTCCCCTCCACTCCATTCCATTCCACTGCATTCCCCTCCTTTGCACTCCATTCCATTCTACTACATTCAATTCCATTCCATTTCATGCCATTCCATTCCACTCCATTCCATTCCATTCCATTCCACTCCTAACCATTCCACTCCACTCCATTCCAATCCACTGTTATACACTACCCTCAAATCTACAGGTTTCCATTCCATCCATTCAATTCCGCTCCATTCCACTCCATTTCATTTCCACTACATTTCTCTTCGCTGCATTCCACTCCACTCCGTTTGACTCCATTGCACTCCATTCTACTTCATTCGACTCCACACCACTCTACTCCTCTCCATTTCATTAAACTCCACTCCATTACGTTTCACTCAATTCCTTTCCATTACTGTCCATTCCATTCCATTCCATTCCTCTGCACTCCCATCCACTTTATTCAACTCCACTACACCCCAATCCAATCCACTCCATTCCTTTTCATTAAATTCCATTCCATTCCATTCCACTCCATTCCATTCTACTCCTATCCACTCCACTCCACTCCATTTATCTCCACTGTGATACACTACCCTCATCTCCACAGCATTCCATTCCATTCCATTCCTTTCTATTCCACTCCATTTCATACCACTAAATTCCAATCTGCTCCATTCCAGTCCACTCCGTTTCACTCCATTGCACTACATTCTGCTCCATTTGACTCCACTCTGCTCCATTCCTTTAAACTCCACTCCATTCCGTTTCAATCCATTCCATCCCATTCCATTCCAGTCCACTCCAATCCACTCTATTCCATTCCACTCCATTCCAATGTACTCCACTCCATTCCACTCCACTCTTCTCCACTACATTCCACTCCAGTTCATTTCACTCCTCTCCACTCCACTCCACTCCACTCCTTTCCATTCCGTTCTGTTCCATTCCATTCGATTCCATTCCATTCCAATCCATTCCATTCCATTCCACTGCACTTCAATCCACACCAGTTTATGCCACAACACTCCACAGCACTCAACTCCATTCCATTCCCTGCCATTTCATTAAATACCACTCCATTCCATTTTGTTCCATTCCACTCCCTTCCATTCCACTCCACTCCCTTTAACTCCATTCCATTCCATTCCTTTCCACTCCACTCCATTCAACTCCACTCCACTCCATTCCACTCCAGTACGTTCCAATACATTCCATTCCATTCCACTCCTTTCCATTCCTCTCAACACCATTCAAATCCACTCCATTTCACTCCTCTCTGATCCACTCCCGTAAACTCCACCACATTCCATTCAACTCCATTACATTCCACTCCATTTCACTCCATTTCATTCCTTTACATTCTACTACACTCCATTCCTCTGCAGCCCATTTCACTCCCTTGCACTCTATTCTACTCGATTCCACTCCACTCCACTGCATTCCAATCCATTCCATTTAATTCCACTCCTTTCCATTTCCCTCAGTTCCATTCCTTTCCATTTCATTCCACTCCACTCCTCTACATTCCACTCCATTCCATTCCATTGCATTCCATTCCATTCCCCTCCATTTCACTACAATCCTCTACATTCCACTCCACTCCATTCCACTCCACTCCGTTTCCCTCTATTACCCTCGAATTCATCCTCTCCACTCCACTCCACTGCCCTCCACTCCACTCAATTACATTCAGCTCCATTCCATTCCATTCCTTTAGTTTGACTGAATCTCACTCTGTCACCCAGACTGGAGTGCAGTGGCACAATCTTAGCTCACATTTAATTTCACCTTTCCATTCCATTCCATTCCATTCCATTCCATTCCATTCCATTCCACTTCACTCCATTCCATTTCATTCCATTCCATTCCATTCCAATCCATGCCATCCCTCTGAAATCCCGTCCATTGCACTCAACTCCAATCCACTCCACTGCACTCCCTTCCATTCCATTCCATTCCATTTCATTCGATTCCATTCCATTCCATTTCATTCTAATCCACTGTATTCCAATACACTAGATTTGTCTCCATTCTACTCCATTCCACCCCACTCCGATGAACTTCACTCCACTCCACTGCACTCCACTCCATTCCATTCCACTCCATTCCACTACATTCCACTCCATTCCATTCCACTCCATTCCACTCCACTCTGTTCCACTCCAGTCCTCTCCACTCCAGTATGTTTCAGTCCATTCCGTTCAACTCATTTCTGTTCCATTCCATTGCATTACATTCGATTCCATTCCATTTCCTTCTACTCTATTCCATTCCACTCCATTCCACTCCACTCCACCCTACTCCATTGAATTCTATTCCATTCCATTCCATTCCACTGCACTCCTATCCATTTCACTTCTCTCCACGCCATGGCATGCCACTCCACTTCCTTCCATTCCATGCCGTTCCATTCTATAACGTTCCGTTTAGTTCTGTTCCATTCCACTCCATTCCATTCCACTCCACTCCGTTCTATTCCACTCCCTTAAACTCTATTCCACTCCATTCCACTCCACTCCATTCTGCTACTCCACTCCAGTACGTTAATACCTGTTCCATTCCATTCTGTTCCATTCCATTCCATTCCATTCCATTCCATTCCACTCTACACCATTCCATTCCACTTATTTCCACTCCACTCCACCCAAATCCACTCCATTCCATTACATTCCTTTCCATTCCCTTCCATCCCATTTCACTCCTTTCCATTCCTCTCCACTGCATTCCACCGCACTCCATTTCATGCCACACTTATTCACTCCCCTCAACTTTAAAGTATGCGATTTAAATTCATTCCAGTCCACTCTAGTCCACTCCATTTCATTCCATTACATTCCACTCCACTCCATTCCACTCCAATCCGTTTGACTCCATTGAATTCCATTCTTCTCCATTCCACTCCATTCCACTGCACTCCATTCCATTAAACTTCACTCCATTGCTTTCCACTTCGTTCCATTCCGTCCCATTCCATTCCACTCCACTCCACTCCATTCCAATCCACTCCTTTCCGTTCCACCCCATTCCACACCACTCCACTCCACTCAACTCCTTTACATTCCATTCCTTTCCACTGCACTCTGATACACTCCACTTGACTCCACACCACTGACCGTCACTCCACACCTTTCCGTTCCACGCCGTTCCGTTCCGTTCCATTCTACTCCATTACATTCCACTCCACTCCATTCCAGTCCACTCCATTTAACTCCATTCCCCTCGATTCCACCCTCTTTAACTCCACTCCCCTGCCCTCCACTCCACTCCATTCCATTCAGCTCCATTCCATTCCATTCCTTTATTACGACTGAATCTCTCTCTTTCACGCAGACTGGAGTGCTGTGGCACAATCTTAGCTCTCATTTCATTTCACCATTCCATTCCATTCCATTCCATTCCATTCCATACCATTCCTCTGCACTCCCATCCACTCTTCTCAACTCCAATCCACTCCACTCCATTCCCTTCCATTCAAGTCCATTCCGTTTCATTCTGTTCCACTCCATTCCATTCCATTGCACTCCACTCCAATCCATTCCAATCCGCTAGATTTCTCTCCATTCCTCTCCATTCCATTGAACTTCACTCCATTCCCCTCCACTCAATTTCATTCCACTACATTCCACTGCATTCCATTCCACTCTATTCCACTCCATTCCTCACCATTCTACTCCACTCCATTCGACTCCACTCCACTCCAGTCCGTTCCCATCCATTCCATTCCATTCTGTTCCACTCCATTGCATTCTCTTCAGTTCCATTCCATTCCCCTCAACTCCATTCCATTGCACTCCATTCTACTCTTCTGCCCTCCACTCCACTCTACTCCATTCCATTCCATTTCATTCCATTCCATTCCAATCCATTTCACTCCATTGCATTCCACTCCTATCCATTCTACTCCACTACATTTCAATCCACTGTGATACACTACCCTCAAATCCACAGCATTCCTTTCCATTCCATTCCATTCCACTCCATTCCACTCCATTTCATTTCCATTTCGTTCCACTCCGCTGCATTGCACTCCACTCCGTTTCACTCCATTACACTCCATTCTGCTCCATTCGAGTCCACTCCACTCTATTCCACTCCATTCCATTAAAATCCACTCCATTCCATTCCACTTAATTCCATTCCATTCCATTGCATTCCATTCCATTCCTTTCCATTCCTCTGCACTCCCATCCACTATATTCAACACCACTCCACTCCACTCTACCCCAATCCCCTCCATTCCATTCCATTTTATTTCCTTCCATTCCACTCCATTCCATTCCACTCCTATCCGTTCCACTTCAGTCCATTTCATTCCACTGTTATACACTACTCTCAACTCCCCAGCGTTCCATTCCATTCTATTCCATTCCTTTCCTTTCCATTCCACTCCATTTCACTCCAATTCATTCCACGAAATTCCAATCCATTCCATTCCACTCCACTCTGTTGCATTCCATTCTGCTCCGTTCGACTCTACTCCACTCTACTCCATTCCATTAAACTCCACTCCATTCCGTTGCCCTCCATTCCATTCCACTCATTCCAATGTACTCCATTCCATTCCACTCCACTCCACTCCTCCACTCCACTCCAATTCATTTAATCCTCTCCTCTCCACTCCACTTCTTTCCATTCCATTCTATTCCATTCCATTCCATTCCATTCCATACCATTCCATTCCATTCCATTCCATTCCATTCCATTCCATTCCATTCCATTCCAGTGCACTCTAAACTACTCCACTTGACTCCACAACACTCCATGCCACTCCACTCCGTTCCATTCCACGCCATTCCGTTTCATACCGTTACGTTCCATTTTGATCCATTCCACTCCATTCAATTCCACTCCACTATATTCTAATCCACTCCCTTTAACTCCATTCCAGTCCATTCCAGTCCATTCCTCTCCACTCCATTCCACTCCATTCCATTCCACTCCTGTCCATTCCCATCCATTCCATTCTAGTGCATTATGTTCAAATTTATTCCATTCCTCTCCACTCCATTCCATTCCACTACATTCCACTTCTTTGCACTCCACTCTACTCCACTCTACTCTGTTCCATTCCATTCTATTCCAGTCCGTTCCACTCCATTCCATTCCACTCCTGTCCGTTCCATTCCACTCCATTTCAGTTCACTGTTATAAGCTACCCTCAAATCCACAGCATTCCATTCCATCCATTCCATTTCACTCCGTTGCACTCCATTTCATTTCCACTACATTCCACTCCACTGCATTGCACTCCACTCCGTTTCACTCCATTGTCCTCCATTCTACTCCATTTGACTCCACTCCACTCTACTCCTCTCCATTCCATTAAAGTCCCCACCATTACGTTTCACTCAATTCCTTTCCATTCCTGTCCATTCCATTCCATTCCATTCCTCTGCACTCCCATCCACTCTATTCAACTCCACTACACCCCAATCCAATCCATTCCATTCATTTTCATTAAATTCCATTCCATTCCATTCCACTCCATTCCATTCCACTCCTATCCATTCCACTCCACTCCATTTCTCTCCACTGTGATACACTACCCTCATCTCCACAGCATTCCATTCCATTCCATTCCTTTCTATTCCACTCCATTTCATACCACTAAATTCCAATCTGCTCCATTCCAGTCCACTCCGTTTCACTCCATTGCACTCCGTTCTGCTCCATTTGACTCCACTCTGCTCCATTCCTTTAAACTCCACTCCTTTCCGTTTCAATCCATTCCATTCCATTCCATTACAGTCCACTCCAATCCACTCTATTCCATTCCACTCCATTTCAATGTACTCCACTCCATTCCACTCCACTCTTCTCCACTACATTCCACTCCAGTTCATTTCACTCCTCTCCACTCCACTCCACTCCTTTCCATTCCATTCTGTTCCATTCCATTCGATTCCACTCCATTCCAATCCATTCCATTCCATTCCACTGCACTTCAATCCACACCAGTTTATGCCACAACACTCCACAGCACTCAACTCCATTCCATTCCCTGCCGTTTCATTAAATACCACTCCATTCCATTTTGTTCCATTCCACTCCCTTCCATTCCACTCCACTCCCTTTAACTCCATTCCATTCCATTCCTTTCCACTCCACTCCATTCAACTCCACTCCACTCCATTCCACTCCAGTACGTTCCAATACATTCCATTCCATTCCACTCCTTTCCATTCCTCTCAACACCATTCAAATCCACTCCATTTCACTCCTCTCTGATCCACTCCCGTAAACTCCACCACATTCCATTCAACTCCATTACATTCCACTCCATTTCACTCCATTTCATTCCTTTACATTCTACTACACTCCATTCCTCTGCAGCCCATTTCACTCCCTTGCACTCTATTCTACTCGATTCCACTCCACTGCATTCCAATCCATTCCATTTAATTCCACTCCTTTCCATTTCCCTCAGTTCCATTCCTTTCCATTTCATTCCACTCCACTCCTCTACATTCCACTCCATTGCATTCCATTCCATTCCCCTCCATTTCACTACAATCCTCTACATTCCACTCCACTCCATTCCACTCCACTCCGTTTCCCTCTATTACCCTCGAATTCATCCTCTCCACTCCACTCCACTGCCCTCCACTCCACTCAATTACATTCAGCTCCATTCCATTCCATTCCTTTAGTTTGACTGAATCTCACTCTGTCACCCAGACTGGAGTGCAGTGGCACAATCTTAGCTCACATTTAATTTCACCTTTCCATTCCATTCCATTCCATTCCATTCCATTCCATTCCATTCCATTCCACTTCACTCCATTCCATTTCATTCCATTCCATTCCATTCCAATCCATGCCATCCCTCTGAACTCCCGTCCATTGCACTCAACTCCAATCCACTCCACTGCACTCCCTTCCATTCCATTCCATTCCATTTCATTCGATTCCATTCCATTCCATTTCATTCTAATCCACTATATTCCAATACACTAGATTTGTCTCCATTCTACTCCATTCCACCCCACTCCGATGAACTTCACTCCGCTCCACTGCACTCCACTCCATTCCATTCCACTCCATTCCACTACATTCCACTCCATTCCATTCCACTCCATTCCACTCCACTCTGTTCCACTCCAGTCCTCTCCACTCCAGTATGTTTCAGTCCATTCCGTTCAACTCATTTCTGTTCCATTCCATTGCATTACATTCGATTCCATTCCATTTCCTTCTACTCTATTCCATTCCACTCCATTCCACTCCACTCCACCCTACTCCATTGAATTCTATTCCATTCCATTCCATTCCACTGCACTCCTATCCATTTCACTTCTCTCCACGCCATGGCATGCCACTCCACTTCCTTCCATTCCATGCCGTTCCATTCTATAACGTTCCATTTAGTTCTGTTCCATTCCACTCCATTCCATTCCACTCCACTCCGTTCTATTCCACTCCCTTAAACTCTATTCCACTCCATTCCCCTCCACTCCATTCTGCTACTCCACTCCAGTACGTTAATACCTGTTCCATTCCATTCTGTTCCATTCCATTCCATTCCATTCCACTCTACTCCATTCCATTCCACTTATTTCCACTGCACTCCACCCAAATCCACTCCATTCCATTACATTCCTTTCCATTCCCTTCCATCCCATTTCACTCCTTTCCATTCCTCTCCACTGCATTCCACCGCACTCCATTTCATGCCACACTTATTCACTCCCCTCAACTTTAAAGTATGCGATTTAAATTCATTCCAGTCCACTCTAGTCCACTCCATTTCATTCCATTACATTCCACTCCACTCCATTCCACTCCAATCCGTTTGACTCCATTGAATTCCATTCTTCTCCATTCCACTCCATTCCACTGCACTCCATTCCATTAAACTTCACTCCATTGCTTTCCACTTCGTTCCATTCCGTCCCATTCCATTCCACTCCACTCCACTCCATTCCAATCCACTCCTTTCCATTCCACCCCATTCCACACCACTCCACTCCACTCAACTCCTTTACATTCCATTCCTTTCCACTGCACTCTGATACACTCCACTTGACTCCACACCACTGACCGTCACTCCACACCTTTCCGTTCCACGCCGTTCCGTTCCGTTCCATTCTACTCCATTACATTCCACTCCACTCCATTCCAGTCCACTCCATTTAACTCCATTCCCCTCGATTCCACCCTCTTTAACTCCACTCCCCTGCCCTCCACTCCACTCCATTCCATTCAGCTCCATTCCATTCCATTCCTTTATTACGACTGAATCTCTCTCTTTCACGCAGACTGGAGTGCGGTGGCACAATCTTAGCTCTCATTTCATTTCACCATTCCATTCCATTCCATTCCATTCCATTCCATTCCATTCCATTCCATTCCATTCCTCTGCACTCCCATCCACTCTTCTCAACTCCAATCCACTCCACTCCATTCCCTTCCATTCAAGTCTATTCCGTTTCATTCTGTTCCACTCCATTCCATTCCATTGCATTCCACTCCAATCCATTCCAATCCGCTAGATTTCTCTCCATTCCTCTCCATTCCATTGAACTTCACTCCATTCCCCTCCACTCAATTTCATTCCACTACATTCCACTGCATTCCATTCCACTCTATTCCACTCCATTCCTCACCATTCTACTCCACTCCATTCGACTCCACTCCACTGCAGTCCGTTCCCATCCATTCCATTCCATTCTGTTCCACTCCATTGCATTCTCTTCAGTTCCATTCCATTCCCCTCAACTCCATTCCATTCCACTCCATTCTACTCTTCTGCCCTCCACTTCACTCTATTCCATTCCATTCCATTTCATTCCATTCCATTCCAATCCATTTCACTCCATTCCATTCCACTCCTATCCATTCTACTCCACTACATTTCAATCCACTGTGATACACTACCCTCAAATCCACAGCATTCCTTTCCATTCCATTCCATTCCACTCCATTCCACTCCATTTCATTTCCATTTCGTTCCACTCCGCTGCATTGCACTCCACTCCGTTTCACTCCATTACACTCCATTCTGCTCCATTCGAGTCCACTCCACTCTATTCCACTCCATTCCATTAAAATCCACTCCATTCCATTCCACTTAATTCCATTCCATTCCATTGCATTCCATTCCATTCCTTTCCATTCCTCTGCACTCCCATCCACTATATTCAACACCACTCCACTCCACTCTACCCCAATCCCCTCCATTCCATTCCATTTTATTTCCTTCCATTCCACTCCATTCCATTCCACTCCTATCCGTTCCACTTCAGTCCATTTCATTCCACTGTTATACACTACTCTCAACTCCCCAGCGTTCCATTCCATTCTATTCCGTTCCTTTCCTTTCCATTCCACTCCATTTCACTCCAATTCCTTCCACGAAATTCCAATCCATTCCATTCCACTCCACTCTGTTGCATTCCATTCTGCTCCGTTCGACTCTACTCCACTCTACTCCATTCCATTAAACTCCACTCCATTCCGTTGCCCTCCATTCCATTCCACTCATTCCAATGTACTCCATTCCATTCCACTCCACTCCACTCCTCCACTCCACTCCAATTCATTTAATCCTCTCCTCTCCACTCCACTTCTTTCCATTCCATTCTATTCCATTCCATTCCATTCCATTCCATACCATTCCATTCCATTCCATTCCATTCCATTCCATTCCATTCCATTCCATTCCATTCCAGTGCACTCTAAACTACTCCACTTGACTCCACAACACTCCATGCCACTCCACTCCGTTCCATTCCACGCCATTCCGTTTCATACCGTTACGTTCCATTTTGATCCATTCCACTCCATTCAATTCCACTCCACTATATTCTAATCCACTCCCTTTAACTCCATTCCAGTCCATTCCAGTCCATTCCTCTCCACTCCATTCCACTCCATTCCATTCCACTCCTGTCCATTCCCATCCATTCCATTCTAGTGCATTATGTTCAAATTTATTCCATTCCTCTCCACTCCATTCCATTCCACTACATTCCACTCCTTTGCACTCCACTCTACTCCACTCTACTCTGTTCCATTCCATTCTATTCCAGTCCGTTCCACTCCATTCCATTCCACTCCTGTCCGTTCCATTCCACTCCATTTCAGTTCACTGTTATAAGCTACCCTCAAATCCACAGCATTCCATTCCATCCATTCCATTTCACTCCGTTGCACTCCATTTCATTTCCACTACATTCCACTCCACTGCATTGCACTCCACTCCGTTTCACTCCATTGTCCTCCATTCTACTCCATTTGACTCCACTCCACTCTACTCCTCTCCATTCCATTAAAGTCCCCTCCATTACGTTTCACTCAATTCCTTTCCATTCCTGTCCATTCCATTCCATTCCATTCCTCTGCACTCCCATCCACTCTATTCAACTCCACTACACCCCAATCCAATCCATTCCATTCCTTTTCATTAAATTCCATTCCATTCCATTCCACTCCATTCCATTCCACTCCTATCCATTCCACTCCACTCCATTTCTCTCCACTGTGATACACTACCCTCATCTCCACAGCATTCCATTCCATTCCATTCCTTTCTATTCCACTCCATTTCATACCACTAAATTCCAATCTGCTCCATTCCAGTCCACTCCGTTTCACTCCATTGCACTCCGTTCTGCTCCATTTGACTCCACTCTGCTCCATTCCTTTAAACTCCACTCCTTTCCGTTTCAATCCATTCCATTCCATTCCATTACAGTCCACTCCAATCCACTCTATTCCATTCCACTCCATTTCAATGTACTCCACTCCATTCCACTCCACTCTTCTCCACTACATTCCACTCAAGTTCATTTCACTCCTCTCCACTCCACTCCACTCCTTTCCATTCCATTCTGTTCCATTCCATTCGATTCCACTCCATTCCAATCCATTCCATTCCATTCCACTGCACTTCAATCCACACCAGTTTATGCCACAACACTCCACAGCACTCAACTCCATTCCATTCCCTGCCGTTTCATTAAATACCACTCCATTCCATTTTGTTCCATTCCACTCCCTTCCATTCCACTCCACTCCCTTTAACTCCATTCCATTCCATTCCTTTCCACTCCACTCCATTCAACTCCACTCCACTCCATTCCACTCCAGTACGTTCCAATACATTCCATTCCATTCCACTCCTTTCCATTCCTCTCAACACCATTCAAATCCACTCCATTTCACTCCTCTCTGATCCACTCCCGTAAACTCCACCACATTCCATTCAACTCCATTACATTCCACTCCATTTCACTCCATTTCATTCCTTTACATTCTACTACACTCCATTCCTCTGCAGCCCATTTCACTCCCTTGCACTCTATTCTACTCGATTCCACTCCACTACATTCCAATCCATTCCATTTAATTCCACTCCTTTCCATTTCCCTCAGTTCCATTCCTTTCCATTTCATTCCACTCCACTCCTCTACATTCCACTCCATTGCATTCCATTCCATTCCCCTCCATTTCACTACAATCCTCTACATTCCACTCCACTCCATTCCACTCCACTCCGTTTCCCTCTATTACCCTCGAATTCATCCTCTCCACTCCACTCCACTGCCCTCCACTCCACTCAATTACATTCAGCTCCATTCCATTCCATTCCTTTAGTTTGACTGAATCTCACTCTGTCACCCAGACTGGAGTGCAGTGGCACAATCTTAGCTCACATTTAATTTCACCTTTCCATTCCATTCCATTCCATTCCATTCCATTCCATTCCATTCCACTTCACTCCATTCCATTTCATTCCATTCCATTCCATTCCAATCCATGCCATCCCTCTGAACTCCCGTCCATTGCACTCAACTCCAACCCACTCCACTGCACTCCCTTCCATTCCATTCCATTCCATTTCATTCGATTCCATTCCATTCCATTTCATTCTAATCCACTATATTCCAATACACTAGATTTGTCTCCATTCTACTCCATTCCACCCCACTCCGATGAACTTCACTCCACTCCACTGCACTCCACTCCATTCCATTCCACTCCATTCCACTACATTCCACTCCATTCCATTCCACTCCATTCCACTCCACTCTGTTCCACTCCAGTCCTCTCCACTCCAGTATGTTTCAGTCCATTCCGTTCAACTCATTTCTGTTCCATTCCATTGCATTACATTCGATTCCATTCCATTTCCTTCTACTCTATTCCATTCCACTCCATTCCACTCCACTCCACCCTACTCCATTGAATTCTATTCCATTCCATTCCATTCCACTGCACTCCTATCCATTTCACTTCTCTCCACGCCATGGCATGCCACTCCACTTCCTTCCATTCCATGCCGTTCCATTCTATAACGTTCCATTTAGTTCTGTTCCATTCCACTCCATTCCATTCCACTCCACTCCGTTCTATTCCACTCCCTTAAACTCTATTCCACTCCATTCCCCTCCACTCCATTCTGCTACTCCACTCCAGTACGTTAATACCTGTTCCATTCCATTCTGTTCCATTCCATTCCATTCCATTCCACTCTACTCCATTCCATTCCACTTATTTCCACTGCACTCCACCCAAATCCACTCCATTCCATTACATTCCTTTCCATTCCCTTCCATCCCATTTCACTCCTTTCCATTCCTCTCCACTGCATTCCACCGCACTCCATTTCATGCCACACTTATTCACTCCCCTCAACTTTAAAGTATGCGATTTAAATTCATTCCAGTCCACTCTAGTCCACTCCATTTCATTCCATTACATTCCACTCCACTCCATTCCACTCCAATCCGTTTGACTCCATTGAATTCCATTCTTCTCCATTCCACTCCATTCCACTGCACTCCATTCCATTAAACTTCACTCCATTGCTTTCCACTTCGTTCCATTCCGTCCCATTCCATTCCACTCCACTCCACTCCATTCCAATCCACTCCTTTCCATTCCACCCCATTCCACACCACTCCACTCCACTCAACTCCTTTACATTCCATTCCTTTCCACTGCACTCTGATACACTCCACTTGACTCCACACCACTGACCGTCACTCCACACCTTTCCGTTCCATGCCGTTCCGTTCCGTTCCATTCTACTCCATTACATTCCACTCCACTCCATTCCAGTCCACTCCATTTAACTCCATTCCCCTCGATTCCACCCTCTTTAACTCCACTCCCCTGCCCTCCACTCCACTCCATTCCATTCAGCTCCATTCCATTCCATTCCTTTATTACGACTGAATCTCTCTCTTTCACGCAGACTGGAGTGCGGTGGCACAATCTTAGCTCTCATTTCATTTCACCATTCCATTCCATTCCATTCCATTCCATTCCATTCCATTCCATTCCATTCCATTCCTCTGCACTCCCATCCACTCTTCTCAACTCCAATCCACTCCACTCCATTCCCTTCCATTCAAGTCCATTCCGTTTCATTCTGTTCCACTCCATTCCATTCCATTGCATTCCACTCCAATCCATTCCAATCCGCTAGATTTCTCTCCATTCCTCTCCATTCCATTGAACTTCACTCCATTCCCCTCCACTCAATTTCATTCCACTACATTCCACTGCATTCCATTCCACTCTATTCCACTCCATTCCTCACCATTCTACTCCACTCCATTCGACTCCACTCCACTCCAGTCCGTTCCCATCCATTCCATTCCATTCTGTTCCACTCCATTGCATTCTCTTCAGTTCCATTCCATTCCCCTCAACTCCATTCCATTGCACTCCATTCTACTCTTCTGCCCTCCACTCCACTCTACTCCATTCCATTCCATTTCATTCCATTCCATTCCAATCCATTTCACTCCATTCCATTCCACTCCTATCCATTCTACTCCACTACATTTCAATCCACTGTGATACACTACCCTCAAATCCACAGCATTCCTTTCCATTCCATTCCATTCCACTCCATTCCACTCCATTTCATTTCCATTTCGTTCCACTCCGCTGCATTGCACTCCACTCCGTTTCACTCCATTACACTCCATTCTGCTCCATTCGAGTCCACTCCACTCTATTCCACTCCATTCCATTAAAATCCACTCCATTCCATTCCACTTAATTCCATTCCATTCCATTGCATTCCATTCCATTCCTTTCCATTCCTCTGCACTCCCATCCACTATATTCAACACCACTCCACTCCACTCTACCCCAATCCCCTCCATTCCATTCCATTTTATTTCCTTCCATTCCACTCCATTCCATTCCACTCCTATCCGTTCCACTTCAGTCCATTTCATTCCACTGTTATACACTACTCTCAACTCCCCAGCGTTCCATTCCATTCTATTCCATTCCTTTCCTTTCCATTCCACTCCATTTCACTCCAATTCATTCCACGAAATTCCAATCCATTCCATTCCACTCCACTCTGTTGCATTCCATTCTGCTCCGTTCGACTCTACTCCACTCTACTCCATTCCATTAAACTCCACTCCATTCCGTTGCCCTCCATTCCATTCCACTCATTCCAATGTACTCCATTCCATTCCACTCCACTCCACTCCTCCACTCCACTCCAATTCATTTAATCCTCTCCTCTCCACTCCACTTCTTTCCATTCCATTCTATTCCATTCCATTCCATTCCATTCCATACCATTCCATTCCATTCCATTCCATTCCATTCCATTCCATTCCATTCCATTCCATTCCATTCCATTCCAGTGCACTCTAAACTACTCCACTTGACTCCACAACACTCCATGCCACTCCACTCCGTTCCATTCCACGCCATTCCGTTTCATACCGTTACGTTCCATTTTGATCCATTCCACTCCATTCAATTCCACTCCACTATATTCTAATCCACTCCCTTTAACTCCATTCCAGTCCATTCCAGTCCATTCCTCTCCACTCCATTCCACTCCATTCCATTCCACTCCTGTCCATTCCCATCCATTCCATTCTAGTGCATTATGTTCAAATTTATTCCATTCCTCTCCACTCCATTCCATTCCACTACATTCCACTCCTTTGCACTCCACTCTACTCCACTCTACTCTGTTCCATTCCATTCTATTCCAGTCCGTTCCACTCCATTCCATTCCACTCCTGTCCGTTCCATTCCACTCCATTTCAGTTCACTGTTATAAGCTACCCTCAAATCCACAGCATTCCATTCCATCCATTCCATTTCACTCCGTTGCACTCCATTTCATTTCCACTACATTCCACTCCACTGCATTGCACTCCACTCCGTTTCACTCCATTGTCCTCCATTCTACTCCATTTGACTCCACTCCACTCTACTCCTCTCCATTCCATTAAAGTCCCCTCCATTACGTTTCACTCAATTCCTTTCCATTCCTGTCCATTCCATTCCATTCCATTCCTCTGCACTCCCATCCACTCTATTCAACTCCACTACACCCCAATCCAATCCATTCCATTCCTTTTCATTAAATTCCATTCCATTCCATTCCACTCCATTCCATTCCACTCCTATCCATTCCACTCCACTCCATTTCTCTCCACTGTGATACACTACCCTCATCTCCACAGCATTCCATTCCATTCCATTCCTTTCTATTCCACTCCATTTCATACCACTAAATTCCAATCTGCTCCATTCCAGTCCACTCCGTTTCACTCCATTGCACTCCGTTCTGCTCCATTTGACTCCACTCTGCTCCATTCCTTTAAACTCCACTCCATTCCGTTTCAATCCATTCCATTCCATTCCATTACAGTCCACTCCAATCCACTCTATTCCATTCCACTCCATTTCAATGTACTCCACTCCATTCCACTCCACTCTTCTCCACTACATTCCACTCCAGTTCATTTCACTCCTCTCCACTCCACTCCTTTCCATTCCATTCTGTTCCATTCCATTCGATTCCACTCCATTCCAATCCATTCCATTCCATTCCACTGTACTTCAATCCACACCAGTTTATGCCACAACACTCCACAGCACTCAACTCCATTCCATTCCGTGCCGTTTCATTAAATACCATTCCATTCCATTTTGTTCCATTCCACTCCCTTCCATTCCACTCCACTCCCTTTAACTCCATTCAATTCCATTCCTTTCCACTCCACTCCATTCAACTCCACTCCACTCCATTCCACTCCAGTACGTTCCAATCCATTCAATTCTATTCCATTCCATTGCGTTCGATTCCTTTACATTCTACTCCACTGCATTCCATTCCACTTCATTCCACTGTGCTCCTCTCCACTCCAATCCATTCCATTCCATTCCACTCCTTTCCATTCCTCTCAACTCCATTCAAATCCACTCCATTTCACTCCTCTCTGATCCACTCCCGTAAACTCCACCACATTCCATTCCTCTCCATTCCATTCCACTCCATTTCACTCCATTTCATTCCTTTACATTCTACTACACTCCATTCCTCTGCAGTCCATTTCACTCCCTTGCACTCTATTCTACTCGATTCTACTCCACTCCACTGCATTCCAATCCATTCCATTTAATTCCACTCCTTTCCATTTCCCTCAGTTCAATTCCTTTCCATTTCATTCCACTCCACTCCTCTACATTCTACTCCATTCCATTCCCTTCCATTGCATTCCATTCCATTCCCCTCCATTTCACTACATTCCACTCCACAACAGTCCACTCCACTCCACTGTATTCCCTTCCATTCCATTCCACTCCACTTCACACTGATCCACTCCTGTTGACTCCACAACACTCCATGACACTCCACTCCGTACCATTCCCGGCCTTTCTACTCTGTTCTGTTCCATTCCACTCCATTCAATTCCACTCCACTTTTTTTCTATCAATTCACGCCATTTCACTCCATTCCCCTTGATTCCACTCCTTTCATATCCACTCCACTCCACTATACTCCACTCCATTTCATTCCTTGCATCTCCACTCCATTCCATTCCTTTATTTCGAATGAATCTCACTCTGTCACCCAGACTGGAATGCAGTGTCACAGTCTTAGCTCACACTTCATTTCACTTTTCCATTCCATTCCATTCCATTCCATTCCATTCCATTCCATTCCATTCCATTCCATTCCTTTCTATTCCATTCCATTCCATTGAACTCCGATCCGATACAGTCCACTCCACTCCCCTCCATTCCATTAAACTTCACTCCATTGCTTTCCAGTCCATTCCATTCCATGCCATTCCATCCCAATCCACTCCACTCCATTTTTTTCCACTCCATTCCACTCCACTGCACTGCACTCCACTCCACTCAGCTTCTTTACATTCCATTCTATTCCACTGCACTCTTATCCACTCCACTTGGCTCCACACCACTGCCCGTCACTGCACTCCGCTCCGTTCAGTGCTGTTCCATTCTGTTCCATTCCATTCCACTGCATTCCCGTCCACTCCACTCCATTCCACTCCACTCCGTTTCACTCTATTACCCTCGAATTCATCCTCTCCACTCCACTCCACTGCCCTCCACTCCACTCAATTACATTCAGCTCCATTCCATTCCATTCCTTTAGTTTGACTTAATCTCACTCTGTCACCCAGACTGGAGTGCAGTGGCACAATCTTAGCTCACATTTAATTTCACCTTTCCATTCCATTCCATTCCACTTCACTCCATTCCATTTCATTCCATTCCATTCCATTCCAATCCATGCCATCCCTCTGAACTCCCATCCATTGCACTCAACTCCAATCCACTCCACTGCACTCCCTTCCATCCCATTCCATTCCATTTCATTCGATTCCATTCCATTCCATTCCATTTCCTTCTAATCCACTATATTCCAATACACTAGATTTGTCTCCATTCTACTCCATTCCACCCCACTCCGATGAACTTTACTCCGCTCCACTGCACTCCACTCCATTCCATTCCACTCCATTCCACTACATTCCACTCCATTCCATTCCACTCCTTTCCACTCCACTCTGTTCCACTCCAGTCCTCTCCACTCCAGTATGTTTCAGTCCATTCCGTTCAACTCATTTCTGTTCCATTCCATTGCATTACATTCGATTCCATTCCATTTCCTTCTACTCCATTCCATTCCACTCCATTCCACTCCACTCCACCCCACTCCATTGAATTCTATTCCATTCCATTCCATTCCACTGCACTCCTATCCATTTCACTTCTCTCCACGCCATGGCATGCCACTCCACTTCCTTCCATTCCATGCCGTTCCATTCTATAACGTTCCGTTTAGTTCTGTTCCATTCCACTCCATTCCATTCCACTCCACTCCGTTCTATTCCACTCCCTTAAACTCTATTCCACTTCATTCCACTCCACTCCATTCTGCTACTCCACTCCAGTACGTTAATACCTGTTCCATTCCATTCTGTTCCATTCCATTCCATTCCATTCCATTCCACTCTACTCCATTCCATTCCACTCCTTTCCACTCCACTCCACCCAAATCTACTCCATTCCATTACATTCCTTTCCATTCCCTTCCATCCCATTTCACTCCTTTCCATTCCTCTCCACTGCATTCCACCGCACTCCATTTCATGCCACACTTATTCACTCCCCTCAACTTTAAAGTATGCAATTTAAATTCATTCCAGTCCTCTCTAGTCCACTCCGTTTCATTCCATTACATTCCACTCCACTCCATTCCACTCCACTCCGTTTGACTCCATTGAATTCCTTTCTTCTCCATTCCACTCCATTCCACTGCACTCCATTCCATTAAACTTCACTCCATTGCTTTCCACTTCGTTCCATTCCGTCCCATTCCATTCCACTCCACTCCACTCCATTCCAATCCACTCCTTTCCATTCCACCCCATTCCACACCACTCCACTCCACTCAACTCCTTTACATTCCATTCATTTCCACTGCACTCTGATACACTCCACTTGACTCCACACCACTGACCGTCACTCCACACCTTTCCGTTCCATGCTGTTCCGTTCCGTTCCATTCTACTCCATTACATTCCACTCCACTCCATTCCAGTTCACTCCATTTAACTCCATTCCCCTCGATTCCACCCTCTTTCACTCCACTCCCTTGCCCTCCACTCCACTCCATTCCATTCAGCTCCATTCCATTCCATTCCTTTATTACGACTGAATCTCTCTCTTTCACGCAGACTGGAGTGCGGTGGCACAATCTTAGCTCTCATTTCATTTCACCATTCCATTCCATTCCATTCCATTCCAATCCATTCCATTCCTCTGCACTCCCATCCACTCTTCTCAACTCCAATCCACTCCACTCCATTCCCTTCCATTCAAGTCCATTCCGTTTCATTCTGTTCCACTTCATTCCATTCCATTGCATTCCACTCCAATCCATTCCAATCCGCTAGATTTCTCTCCATTCCTCTCCATTCCATTGAACTTCACTCCATTCCACTCCACTCAATTTCATTCCACTACATTCCACTGCATTCCATTCCACTCTATTCCACTCCATTCCTCACCATTCTACTCCACTCCATTCGACTCCACTCCACTCCAGTCCGTTCCCATCCATTCCATTCCATTCTGTTCCACTCCATTGCATTCTCTTCAGTTCCATTCCATTCCCCTCAACTCCATTCCATTCCACTCCATTCTACTCTTCTGCCCTCCACTTCACTCTATTCCATTCCATTCCATTTCATTCCATTCCATTCCAATCCATTTCACTCCATTCCATTCCACTCCTATCCATTCTACTCCACTACATTTCAATCCACTGTGATACACTACCCTCAAATCCACAGCATTCCTTTCCATTCCATTCCATTCCACTCCATTCCACTCCATTTCATTTCCATTTCGTTCCACTCCGCTGCATTGCACTCCACTCCGTTTCACTCCATTACACTCCATTCTGCTCCATTCGAGTCCACTCCACTCTATTCCACTCCATTCCATTAAAATCCACTCCATTCCATTCCACTTAATTCCATTCCATTCCATTGCATTCCATTCCATTCCTTTCCATTCCTCTGCACTCCCATCCACTATATTCAACACCACTCCACTCCACTCTACCCCAATCCCCTCCATTCCATTCCGTTTTATTTCCTTCCGTTCCACTCCATTCCATTCCACTCCTATCCGTTCCACTTCAGTCCATTTCATTCCACTGTTATACACTACTCTCAACTCCCCAGCATTCCATTCCATTCTATTCCATTCCTTTCCTTTCCATTCCACTCCATTTCACTCCATTTCATTCCACGAAATTCCAATCCATTCCATTCCACTCCACTCTGTTGCATTCCATTCTGCTCCGTTCGACTCTACTCCACTCTACTCCATTCCATTAAACTCCACTCCATTCGGTTGCACTGCATTCCATTCCAGTCCACTGCAATCCACTCCTTTCCATTCCACTCATTCCAATGTACTCCATTCCATTCCACTCCACTCCTCCACTCCACTCCAATTCATTTAATCCTCTCCTCTCCACTCCACTTCTTTCCATTCCATTCTATTCCATTCCATTCCATTCCATTCCGTTCCATTCCAGTGCACTCTAAACTACTCCACTTGACTCCACAACACTCCACGCCACTCCACTCCGTTCCATTCCACGCCATTCCGTTTCATACCGTTACGTTCCATTTTGATCCATTCCACTCCATTCAATTCCACTCCACTATATTCTAATCCACTCCCTTTAACTCCATTCCAGTCCATTCCAGTCCATTCCTCTCCACTCCATTCCACTCCATTCCATTCCACTCCTGTCCATTCCCATCCATTCCATTCTAGTGCATTATGTTCAAATTTATTCCATTCCTCTCCACTCCATTCCATTCCACTACATTCCACTCCTTTGCACTCCACTCTACTCCACTCTACTCTGTTCCATTCCATTCTATTCCAGTCCCTTCCACTCCATTCCATTCCACTCCTGTCCGTTCCATTCCACTCCATTTCAATTCACTGTTATAAGCTACCCTCAAATCCACAGCATTCCATTCCATCCATTCCATTTCACTCCGTTGCACTCCATTTCATTTCCACTATATTCCACTCTACTGCATTGCACTCCACTCCGTTTCACTCCATTGCACTCCATTCTACTCCATTCGACTCCACTCCACTCTTCTCCTCTCCATTCCATTAAACTCGTCTCTATTGCATTCCACTCAAATTCATTCCATTCCAGTCCGTTCCTCTGCACTCCCATCCACTCTATTCAACTCCATTCCACTCCATCCCAATCCCCTCTATTCCATTCCATTTCATTAAATTCCATTCCACTCCATTCCATTCCACTCCTATCCATTCCACTCCACTCCATTTCTCTCCACTGTGATACACTACCCTCAACTCCAGAGCATTCCATTCCATTCCACTCCATTCCACTACATTTCGTTCCACTAAATTCCAATCTGCTCCATTCCACTCCACTCCTTTTCACTCCATTGCCCTCCATTCTACTCCATTCGACTGGACTCCACTCCACTCCATTCCATTAATCTCCATTCCATTCCGTTCCAGTCCATTCCATCCCATTGCATTCCAGAACACTCCAATCCACTCCATTCCATTTCACTCCATTCCAATGTACTCCACTCCATTCCACTCCATTCCACTCTTCTCCACTCCACTCCACTCCAGTTCACTTCACTCCTCTCCACTCCCCTCCTTTCCTTTCCATTCTGTTCCATTCAATTCCATTCCACTCCATTCCAGTACATTCCATTCCATTCCATTCCACTGCACTTTATTCCACACCACTTGACTCCACAACACTCCACATCACTCAAATCCATTCCATTCCATGCCGTTCCATTAAATACCATTCCATTCCATTTTGTTCCATTCCACTAACTTCCGTTCCACTACACTATCTTATAGTCCACTCCCTTTAACTCCATTCTATTCCATTCCATACCAGTCCATTCCACTCCACTGCATTCCACTCTACTCTGTTCCACTCCAGTCCATTCCAATCCATTCCATTCCATTCTATTCCATTCCATTCCGTTGCATTCCATTCTATTCCATTCCATTATATTCCACTCCATTCTATTCCACTCCATTCCACTCCACTCCACTCCACTCCAATCCATTCCATTACATTCCACTCCCTTCCATTCCTCTCAACTCTATTCAACTCCACTCCATTTCCCTCCACTGTGATCCACTCCCGTCAACTCCACCACATTGCCTTCCACTCCATTCCATTCCACTGCATTCCACTCCATTTCATTCCTTTTTATTCTACTACACTCCATTCCACTCCAGTCCATTTCACTCCATTGCACTCCATTCTACTCAATTCCACTCCAATCCACTGCATTCCAATCAATTCCATTTAATTGCACTCATTTCCATTACCCTCAATTCCATTTCTTTCCATTTCATTCCACTCTACTCCACTCCATTCCATTCAATTCCCCTCCGTTTCACCCCATTCCACTCCTTAACACTCCACTCTACTCCACCCTATTCCATTCTATTCCATTCCACTCCACTTCACTCTGATCCACTCCTCTTGACTCCACAACACTCCAAGACACTCCACTCCATAACACTCCCTGCTGTTCCATTCTGTTCTGTTCCATTCCACTCCATTCAATTCCACTTCACTTTTTTTATCACTCCACGCCATTTCACTCCATTCCCCTCTTTTCCACTCCTCTCTAATCCACTCCACTCCACTATACTCCACTCTGTTTTATTCCTATCAGCTGCATTTCATTCCATTCCTTTATTTTGAATGAATCTTACTCTGTCACACAGACTGGAGTTCAGTGGCACAATCTTAGCTCACATTTCATTTCACCATTCCGTTCCGTTCCGTTCCATTCTATTCCATTCCATTCCATTCCATTCCATTCCATTCCATTCCATTCCATTCCATTCCATTCCATTCCATTCCATTCCATTCCATTCCGTTATATTCCATTCCTTTCCACTCCATTCCATTCTATTCCTTTCCATTCCATTCCTTTACTTTCCATTCCACTGCACTCCAGTCCAATCCACTTGACTCCACACCACTCCATGCCTATCTACTTCCTTCTCTTCCGTGCCATTTCGTTCCATAACCTTTTGTTCTGTTGTGTTCCATTCCACTCCATTCCATTCCACTCCATTCCATTCTACTCCACTGCTTTAAACTCCATTACAATCCATTCAACTCCACTCATTTTGACACCACTCCACTCCACTTCAGTCCGTTCAGACCCGTTCCAATCCATTCAGTTCCATCCCAGTCCATTCCATTCCAATCCACTCCATTCCATTCCACTCCTTTCCACTCCACTCCACTTCACTCAATTCCATTTAATTCCAATCCATTCTATTCCATTTCACTCCATTCCACTCCATTCGATTCCTCTCTTCTCCATTCCACTCAACTCCATTTCATTCCATTTTTATCCTCTCCGTTCATATACACAGTATTCCCTTCCATTCCATTCCATTTCATTCCACTCCATTCCACTCGATTTCACTTCATTACCTTCCACTCCACTCCTTTCCACACCACTCCATTTGACTCCATTGCAATCCTTTCTTCTCCATTCCACTGCACTCCAATCCACTCCACTCCATTCTGTTAAATTCCATTTCACTCCACTCCACTCCATTTCATTCCACTATATTCCATGCCACTCCACTCAATTCCATTTGATTCCACTCCACTGGACTCCACTCATCTACATTCCATTCCATTCCATTCCATTCCATTCCACTGCACTCTGATCCACTCCACTTGACTCCACACCACTCCTCCCCACTCCACTCCAGTGCATTCCACGCATTTCTGTTCCATTCCTTTCCATTCCACTCCATTTCATTCCACTCAACTCCATTCCACTGAACTCCATTTCACTCCTTTTCCGTCGATTCCACTGCTGTCTACTCCACTCCACTGCAAACCAATCCGCTCCATTCCATTCAGCTCCATTCTATTCCATTTCTTAATTTCGACTGAATCTGACTCTGTCACCCAGACTGGAGTGCAGTGGCACAATCGTAGCTCACATTCTATTTCACCTTTCCATTCCATTTCATTCCACTCCTCTCCATTCCATTCCTTTTCATTCCATTCCACTCCATTCCACTGCACTCTGATCCAATCCACTCAACTCCACTCCACTTAACTCCACTCAAATCCATTCCATTCCACTCTACTCCATTCTAATCCACTAGATTTCTCTCCATTGCACTCTATTCCACTCAACTCCACTGCACTTCACTCTACTCCACTCCATTCCATTGGACTCCATTCCACTACATTCCACTCCATTCCATTCCACTCCATTCCTATCCATTCCACTTCACTCCATTCAAATCCACTCCATTCCATTCCAGTCCGTTCTGTTACTTTCTATTCCATTGTGTTCTATTCCATTGCATTCCCTTTGATTCCATTCCTTTAAACTCCACTCTATTTCTTTACACGCCATTACATTCCACTCCAGTCACATCTACTCCACTTAATTCCATTCAATTCCATTCAATACCATACTTTCCATTCCACTCCACTCCATTCCACTCTATTCCATCCTACTCCAATCCATTGCAATCCACTCTACTTCACTCCACTCTGAAAAATTCCCCTTAGCGCCACAGGATTCCAATCCGTTCCATTCCATTCCACTCCATTTCATTCCAATACATTCCACTCCGCTCCATTCCACTCCATTCCGTTTCACTCCATTGCTCTCCATTCTACTCCATTCCACTCCACTCCACTACACTCCTCTCCATTCCATTAAACTCCATTCCATCCCATTCCACTCCTTCCCTTTCCATTCCATTCCATTCCACTCCACTGAACTCCAGTCTTTTCCACTCCATTTCACTACACTACACTACACTACACTGCACTCCACTCCACTAGTTTCCATTCCATTCCATTCCATTATATATTACTCCAATTCACTCCACTTGACTCCACACCATTCCACACCATTCCACTCCATTCCCTTCCATGCCATTCCATTCCATACCATTATATTCCATTCTGTTCACTTCCACTCCATTCCATTCTCCTCCCCTCCATTCTACTCCATTCCCTTTAACTCCATTCCATTCCATTCCATTCCACTCCGTTCCCCTCCACTCCACTCCACTCCAGTCCATTTTGATCTGTTTCATTCCATTCTAATCCATTCCATTCCATTCCGTTTATTTCCTTTCCATTCCGTTCCACTCCATTCCACTCCACTCTTCTCCCTTCCACTCCATTCTACTGAACTCCACTCCAATCTGCTCCACTCCACTCATTTCCATTCCATTCCATTCCACAGCACTCCGATCCACTCCACTTGACTCTACACCAGTCCATGCCACTCCACTGTATTCCATTCTATGCCATTCGTTGCCATACCGTTCCGTTCCATTCCGTTCCAATCCACTCCATTCCATTGCACTCCAATCCATTCTCCTCCACTTCATTTAATTCCATTCCCCTCCATTCCGCCCCATTAGACTCCACGCCACTCCACTATATTCCATTCCATTCCATTCCATTGCATTCCATTCCACTCCATTCAATTCCATTCCATTTCACTCCATTCCACTCCATTTCACTCTACTGCAATCCACTCCCCTTCATTCTACTCTTCTCCACTCCAGCCCCCTCCATTCTATTCTTCTCCACTCCATTCCATTCCTTTCCATTTCACTCAATTCATCTCCATTCCACTAAATGCCATTCCTGTCCATTACATTCCACTCCAATCCACCTCACTCCACCACGTTTCGCTACATTCCCCTCCATTACAATCCACTACATTCCATTCCGCTCAACTCCCCTCCTTTCCATTAAGCTCCAGTTCACACCATTGCTTTCCTTTCCATTTCATTCCATTCCATTCCATTCCATTTCACTCCATGCCATTCCATTCCAGTCTGCTCCATTCCATTAAACTAAACTCCACTTCACTCCACTCCACTCAATTCCTCGGCATTCCATTCACTTCCACTCCACTCCAGTCCATTTCATTCCACTCCATTCCATTCCATTATACTGTATTCCTTTCCATTCCAATCAAATCCACTCCTTTCCACTCCGTTTTGTTCCATTCAATTCAATTCCATTCCATTCCATTCCTTTCCTCTCCACTCTATTCTATTCCACTCCATTCCACTCCATTTCACTCCACTCCACTCCACTCCATTCCGTTTCATTGCTTTCTTTCCAACTGCTCTCTGATCCTCTCCACTCAACTCCAATCCAGTCCCCTCCACTACACTCCATACCATTCCATTCCACTCCTTTCCCCTCTATTCGTGTACACTCCACTCTACTCCATTCCATCCACTCCATTCCACTCCATTACACTCCACTCCATTCCACTCCACCGCTCTCCATTCCCATCCATTCTTTTCCGTTCCACTCTATTCTATTACATTCCATTCCACTCCGTTGCAATCTATTCCACTCCACTACAATCCATTCGACTCCCACCCAATCCATTCCACTCCATTGTACTCTATTCCATTCCTCTCAACTTCATTCCATTCCATTCTACTCTATTCCTTTCCATTCCTTTATTTAAATTGGATCTCGCTGGGTCTCCCAGACTGGAGTGCAGTGGCACAATTTTAGCTCACATTTCCTTTTACCATTCCATTCCATTCCATTGCACTCTGATCCAATACAGTCCACTCCACTCCACTCCACTTTTTTCCATTCTGTTCAGTTCCATTCCACTTTGTTCCATTCCATTACACTCCATTCCATTCCACTCCACTCTTTTCAACTCTACTCCATTTCACACCATTTCCCTCCATTCCAGTCCAGTCTACTACACTACACTACACTACACTACACTACACTACACTACACTACACTACACTACACTACACTACATTCCATTCTGCTCCATTCTATTCCATTCCTTTATTTCGACTGAATCTCACTCTGTCACCCAAACTGGAGTGCAGTGGCCCAATCTTATCTCACATTTCATTTTTTCTTTCCATTCCATTCCATTCCATTCCATTCCATTCCACTCCTTTCCATTCCCCTGCACTCTGATCCACTACACTGAAATCCACTACACTCCTCACCTCTACACTCCTTTCCATTCTGTTCCATTCCCATCCGTTCCGTTACATTCCACATTACTAAATTCCATTACTCTCCACTGCTGTCCTATCCAATTAACTCCATCCCACTCCATTCCACCCCACTCCACTCCATTCCACGCATGCCATTCTATTCCACTCTATTCCATTCCATTCAACTCAATTGCACTCCTTTCCACTCCACTCCTTTCCACTCCACTGCATTCCACTCCACTCCAATCCATTTATCTGCATTCAATTCCACTCCACTTTATTCCTTTCCATTCTACTCCATTACATTCTATTCCTTTATTTCGACTGGATCTCACTCTGTCACACAGACACAATTGCAGTGGCATAATTACAGTTCAAATTTAGTTTCATCATTCCATTCCATTCCATTCCATTCCAATCCACTTCACTCCATTCCTTTCCTTTCCCCTGTACTCTGATCCACTCCTCTAAACTCCAATCCACTCCACTCTGTTCCTTTGTGTTCCATTTCATTCTATTCCATTAAATTCTTTCTGTTCCATTCCATTCCACTCCACTCAATTCCATTCCACTCCATTCTTCTTCATTCCACTCCACTCCACTCCACTCCATTCTACTCCACTCTACTGCACTAAAGTCCACTCCATTCCATTCCATTCCATTCCATTCCATTCCATTCCATTCCATTCCATTCCATTGCAATCCGGTCCATTCCACTAAACTCCACTCCACTCCGTTCCTATTTGTTCCATTCCTTTCCATTCCATTCCATTCCACTCCACTCCATTCCACTCCACTCCCTTCCACTACACTGCATTTCACTTCATTACATTACATTACACTCCTCTCCACTCAACTCCACTAAACTTCACTTATTTCCACTCCAGTGCATTCCATTCCACTCCACACCATACCACACCATTCCATTCCATTCCAATCCACTCTATTCCATTCAATTCCTCTCCATTCCAATCCATTTAACTCCCCTCTATTCTTCTCCACTCCGCTCCATTCCACTGCATTCCATTCAATTCCAGTCATCTCCATTCCATTCTATTCCTCTCCAGTCCACTCCGTTCCACTCCTCTCAAATCCACTCCACTCCATTGCACTCCAATCCACTCCATTCCACTCCATTCAGTTTCACTCCACTCCATTCCATTCCATTCTTCTCCATTCTACTCCACTCCATTATTTCGAATGGTTCTCACTGTCACTGCAGACTGGAATGCAGTTGCACAATCTTAGCTCAGATTTCATTTTAGCATTCCACTGTATTCCATTCCATTCCATTCCATTCCATTCCATTCCATTCCATTCCATTCCATTCCATTCCTTTCTATTGTATTGCATTCCATTCAGTTCCATTCCCCTCAGCTCAACTGTGCTGCTCTCCATTCCACTCCTCTCCATTAAATTCCATTCCACTCCACTCCACTCCTCTGCACTCCACTCCATTCCACTCCACTCCACTCCATTCAACTCCACTCGACTCAACTCCACTTCATTCCACGCCACTGCACTTCATTCTATTATGTTCCATTCCTTTACGTTCCTTTCCTTTCCATTATTTTCCTTTCCATTCCATTCTACTCTATTCCATTCCATTCCACTCCATTCCACTCCACTCCAATCCACACAACATCACTGCATTCCATTCCACTTCATTCCATTCTGCCTCACTCCAATCCCCTCCACTCCACTCCACTCCACTATACTCTGTTCCATTCTATTCTGTTCCATTCCATTCCATTCCACTCCATTCCACTCCAGTCAATTTCACAAAATTCCACTCCATTCCACTCTGCTCCCCTCAACTCTTCTCCTTTTCATTACATTCCATTACATTCCATTCCCGACCGTTCCATTCCACTCCATGCTACTCCATTCCACTCCGGTCCACTTCACTCCATTCCACTCCACTCCACTCCATTCCATTCCATTCCATTCCATTCCATTCCACTACACTCCGATCCACTGCAGTCAATTGCATTCCACTCCATTCCATTCAATTTTTTTCCACTCCCTTCTACTCCATTCCACTCCACTCCCTTACACTCCACTCCACTCCACTCCATTCCATTCCACTCCTTTCTTTCTTTTTTTTTTTTTTTTTTTTTGATATGGAGTCTCGCTCTGTCGCCCAGGCTGGAGTGCAGTGGCGCGCTCTCGGCTCACTGCAAGCTCCGCCTCCTGGGTTCTCGCCATTCTCCTTCCTCAGCCTCCCGAGTAGCTGGGACTACAGGCGCCCGCTACCACGCCCGGCTAATTTTTTGTATTTTTAGTAGAGACGGGGTTTCACCGTGTTAGCCAGGATGGTCTCGATCTCCTGACCTCGTGATCCGCCCGCCTCGGCCTACAAAAGTGCTGGGATTACAGGCGTGAGCCACCGTGCCCGGCCTTCCACTCCTTTCTTGTCCACTCCGTTCCACTCCATTCCACTGCATTCCATTCCACTGCACTCCATTCCACTTCATTCCTCTGCTTTCCACTCCAATCGATTCCACTCCATTCCATTCCACTCAACTCCATTCCATTCCATTCTACTCCATTCGTTCCATTCCTCCATTTTGAGAGGATCTCACTCTGTCTTCCAGGCTGGAGTGCAGTGGTGCAATCTTAGCTCACATTTCATTTCACCATTCCATTTCATTCCATTCCACTCCACTTCGCTCCATTCCACTCCACTGCACTCCATTCCACTCCAATCCATTCCATTCCATCCCATTACATTC